>NC_057811.1:232757766-232799218 GCF_018294505.1 Triticum aestivum | reverse complement strand
TGGCATGTTTGTCTTTTACTTTTAATATAAGCCCTTTATGTATAAGCCCTTTATGTGATGTCGCTCAGACGTCCGACTGTGGCATGTTTGTCTTTTACTTTCAATATAAGCCCTTTCTGTGATGTCGCTCAGACGTCCGACTGTGGCATGTTTGTCTTTTACTTTCAATATAAGCCCTTTATGTGATGTCGCTCAGACGTCCGACTGTGGCACGCACTGCCTTTTATTTTCTATTATAAGCCCTTTATGTGGTGTCGCCTTGACGCCCGACTACGGCATTGTTATTCTTGCATTTTCCTCTCGAGTAGTCATTCAGACCCTCGTTTGGCACCCAGTATTTATTTTGGGATTTCGGGAGGACTACCGCCCGACTTCTCTGTTATTTCCCATACATTATTGTCTCTATGTCTGAATGCACTTGTTAATCTGTTCATATGCTTCATGTTTACATTCGTTATATCTTATGTTCGAACTGTCTTGTGAGTACTTTCATAGTACTCACCTGGCTTGTTGATTTGGCCAGATGTTGACGAAGGCGATCTCATGGATGAAGAGTTTGATAGTGAGTCCGACGCCTAGAGGAGTCCCAGTCAGCCCCGTGCGATCCTGGATATTGGTCACTTGTATTATATACGCTTCCGTCACCCGCAATAAATCTCCTCGAGCTTCATCCCGACGCTCGAAGAGCTGTAGTTTTCAGGAGTCACATCACCCGCTCCGCTGTGATATTATCCACCACCGTTGTTATCGTGAGTTAGTAGTTATGCCACCCTATCTGCCGTTGTGTTCTATCGGCGTACATGTAATAAATTGTTGAGCAGTCTCCGCTCAACCTTGTATTATATTCAGTACTCCTGGTATTTTTCTTCTGTGACCAAGATATTGTCTACCAGTGAGAAGGAGTTCTTCTTTACTGGTCCGTAAAAGGGATTGGTCTCTCAATAAATATTTTATTGAAAAACCGGTCGTGACAGTTCCGGAGGGCTAGCTTGTTCATCCTCCCGCTCTAGGTCTGGCTGGAGGGGATTGTCATCGTCTTCGGCACTATCCGGAGCGTTATTGTCTCTTGTGTCGGTATCACTGCTTTTGCTATGGCGGGACTTAGAGCAGCGCCGCTGACGTCGGTGCTTGGATTGCTTCTTTGGGGGTGTCCACCATGTATATGTCATATGATGAGGTGGCAGTCCAGCGCCCTGTGGGCGGTGGTTCTTGTTCGTCTCCATGCATCGTCGTCCATACCGTCGATGTCTTCGGAGCCGAAGTTGAGCATGTCGGTTAAGTCGTCGACAGTGGCTACTAAGTGGGTGGTGGGTGGGGATAGAATTTCTTCGTCATCCGCATCCCAATCTAGCCGGACATAGTTCGGCCAAGGATCTCCTGACAGGGAGAGAGACCTCAATGAGTTTAGCATGTCGCCAAAAGGCGAGTGCTGAAAGATATCCGCGGAGGTGAACTCCATGATCGATGCCCAATCGGATTCGATAGGCACGGACGCAAGCGGCTCGGAGCCCGTGGCCGGGGACGAATCCAACGGTTCGGCAACACGGCTCTCGTAGGAGGTGAAGTTAGTATTCGGCTCTATCGCCACTGAGAGTGCAGCCTCCGTGGCAGGGTCTATCCACCCGCCCTCAGATGGCGCAATTTGTTCCGGATTGAGGGCCGGAGTAGTTGCAGGTGTGATCTCCCGAACACTGTCCGACGGCAGAGTTAAGTCATGCTCGTCGTGATTGTGCGGCGCACCTGACATGGGCTCGAATCCATCGAAGATCAAGTCTCCGCGGATGTCGGCAGTATAGTTCAAGTTTCCAAACCTGACCTGATGGCCAGGGGTGTAGCTCTCGATCTGCTCAAGATGGCCAACCGAGTTGGCCCGCAGTGCGAAGCCGCCGAATAAGAAGATTTCTCCGAGGAGGAAAACCTCACCCTGGATCGGATCGTTGCCGATGATCGAAGGAGCCATCAAGCCTTACGGTGACGGCACAGTGGAACTCTCAATGAAAGCACCAATGTCGGTGTCAAAACCGGCGGATCTCGGGTAGGGGGTCCCGAACTGTGCGTCTAAGGCGGATGGTAACAGGAGGCGGGGGACACGATGTTTTCCCAGGTTCGGGCCCTCTCGATGGAGGTAATACCCTACTTCCTGCTTGATTGATCTTGATGATATGAGTATTGCAAGAGTTGATCTACCACGAGATCATAGAGGCTAAACCCTAGAAGCTAGCCTATGGTATGATTGTTGTTGTCCTATGGACTAAACCCTCCGGTTTATATAGACACCGGAGGGGGCTAGGGTTACACCGAGTCGGTTACAAGGGAGGAGATCTACATATCCATATTGCCAAGCTTGCCTTCCACGCCAAGGAGAGTCCCATCCGGACACGGGACGAAGTCTTCAGTCTTGTATCTTCATAGTCCAACAGTCCGGCTAAAGTATATAGTCCGGCTGTCCGAGGACCCCTAATCCAGGACTCCCTCAGCGTGGGCGCCTTAAAGACTACGACCCGAGTCCATCCGGTAAATGAGCCGCGCCTCCACACCTTCGTCTTTTTACGGGGAAGGCGCGAGCCGCCTCTTTACCACGATGTGACGCATGCATGCGGGAACCACCCCACGCATGCCGCCCATGTCACGTGCACCCCTCCACGTCGCGCATTCAATGCAGGTCATGGGGAAGCGCACCAGACGGAAAGTTTTACTGCGGCAAAAACCGCCCCGCCTGCCCGCGCACCGTTTTGGGCCTTGCCCAACAACGTGTCGTGCTTATGTGTGGCCCAGGCCCGGGGCTCCTGTCGGTGTACAAAAGAAGGGGCGCACCTTTGTACCCCTTTACCTGTGCACGGACAGTCGGAGCCGCACCCACGGCCGCACTAAGCAGAGCAGGGGAAGGAACCGAAGAGAAGCCGAAGCACAAGATGCCCAAGGCAACGCCAGGGCCAAGAACACAAAGAAGCAGAGAGGTGAAGCAGGTTCCCCCGGCAAGATCCTTGCCGGGGGCAGTCTCCGCGGCCCCGGCAAGGCCCTTGCCGGGGCGGCTCGTCCAACACCAGCGGAGCGCACCACCCTTGAGCCCACGGTCTCCAACACCATCAACCACGTTGGGCCGGGGCTCGGGAGGCGCCTCCATGGTGGCATGCAGATCTTTGTGAAGAGAAGGAATATTCAAGATCAAATGAGGTTTAAAAGACAACGATCCTCGGCAAGGACTTGCCGAGGAGAGCCACAAGACCCCCGACAAGATCCTTGCCGGGGACGACAGCACGGCACGACAAGGCCCTCACCAAGGACGCCAGCAGGGCCACTTCCAGGCCCGCACCAGCCAAGTCCCCACCGCCGTTCGCATGCAGCTGCCAGCCCAACCAGCTGGGCAGGCACCTGTGTGGCAACATGCAGCTTCCAGGCCAACTCAGCAAGTGCCTGCGTGGCGGCATGCAGACCTTCGTGAAGACCTTACCACCGTGCCACCTCAGCTGCCTGCCTGCCTACTGGCGCCGCATGCATCGCTGGCCAGGGTGCGTGTCGAAACAAGGAGGAGCGGCGACGAACGGGACGGGCCTCATTCCCGTCCCCAATAAAGCAAGGGGACACCTAAGCGATGCATTAAATGCCCTTGTCCTGTAATACGGGCGATAAGCTCGTAGCACTGTACGCCTTTCCACCTCTTGTGTGCCACTGTGGCAGCCCCTTTCGACTATAAAAGGAGGCCCATGGCGTACTGGAGAAGGATTCGGCTCTTTGGAATGACTCAGCCACCGTAGCTAGTTGGAGGGCTCAAGAACACTCAATACATCCACCAAAGCAGGACTAGAGTTTTACGCATCCTCGCGGCCCGAACCTGGGTAAACGATCCTTGTGCTGATTACTAATCCTGCTCTTCTTGCAACCCTGCGCCCCGGCAACCGTAGTAGGGATTCTTGTGATCCCATAGGTGTCGTTTCCCACCGACAGATGGGCTGTGAAGATACAAGATCGAAGACTCTCTCCCGTGTCCAGATGGGACTCTCCTTGGCATGGAAGGCAAGCTTGGTGCCCTGATATGAAGATTCCTTTCTCTGTAACCGACTTTGTACAAACCTAGTCCCCTTCAGTGTCTATATAAACCGGAGAGCTTAGTCCGTAGAGGCAATCATAATCATAGTCATACGGGCTAGACTTTTAGGGTTTTAGCCATTACGATCTCGAGGTAGATCAACTCTTGTAATTCTCATATTCATCAAGATCAATCAAGCAGGAAGTAGGGTATTACCTCCATAGAGAGGGCCCGAACCTGGGTAAACATTGTGTCCCCCGTCTCCTGTTACCATCAACCTTAGACGCACAGTTCGGGACCCCCTACCCGAGATCCGCCGGTTTTGACACCGACATTGGTGCTTTCATTGAGAGTTCCGCTGTGACGTCAAAGACATGATTGATGGCTCGCCTTGTTATCAAGGACAGTGTCACCTCCGGAGGAGCACTGGCCCCAGGCCAAACCCTCCGGCTGGGCGGCTTTACCATGTCTGCCCGTTCCGCCGTTAAACCGACGATGACTTCTCGAGTCATCGCAAATCCCCTCCGTGTTGACTTCGAATACTCCAAGCAGATGGATCCGGCGGAGTTGTCGTCTTTGAACGAACTCCTAGATCGCATTGCCGCCCTGGGGGTCGCTACAGACTACGATCGGATTGGGCTTAAACCCGACCAGAGAGAAATTAAACCTCCACCGATCACCCACCAGCTAGCGGTAGAAGAGGAGCAAGACGACAACTCTTCCCTCTATACTGAGGACGAACTATGTTCTGATCTTCGAGCTCGAAGAGCCAGATACCTGCCTTCGGAAAGATACGCCCCGCCCTCCGAACCTAGAATCAGACGACGGGCCTGAAAAATCAGTTGATATCCCGGAGCCCGAGCTATTAAGTTCGGATGTTTTTCAAACTACGGATCCCAAATCGGGCCAGGGTTCGGATCTAAAGCCACCCACCCGCCCAGATATAAACGATCTCATGCACACACGACCGCAGTCTCAGGAAACATTCCATCACTTTTGGGCCAGATTCCTCCTTGTCAAAGACAAGATTAAAGATTGCCGAGACGAAGACGCGATCTTTGTATTCAACAACAATTGCACAGACGAAGGAATCCTCAACGCCATCAACCGTCGTCGCATATTACACTTCGCTGACTTGGCAACCATAGTACAGAAGTACTGCGCAATGGAAAGCACCTGAAAAACCCAGGCAGCTCGCTGGGAACCACCGGTTTCCACTCACCCCCCCGTCCGGACAAAAAGGATGCACCCTCGCGGGGCGCCCGACCCAACAGTAAAGAAATCTAAGCCCATTACGAGGCGCGGAACCGTTCTGGAGGGATGGCTCGATAGGCCATGTAAAATACACACAACACCGGATACCATACCAACCAACAGCCTAGCATGTTGGATACTCCGGCAAGTGGCCAAGAGCGGCGAGGAACTCCTCACCACATATACCTCAGATCAACACCCCTCGGAAGACGACGACCTCAGAGAATTGACGGTCTTCGAAACCTTCGCTTCGAATAACAGGCACAAAAGGGCACTCCGTGACCTCGCCGAAGTCTGCCAAGTCGCAGCAATAAACCCCTGGAACCATACGGCCATAACTTTCAACGCCGGTGATGAACCAAAATTCAGGACAGTCCGGGCACCAGCCGCCTTGGTCCTTAGTCCAATCATGGATGGCTTTCGTCTTACCAAAGTACTCATGGACGGCGGCAGCGGATTAAACCTCATCTACGAGGACACACTCAACAAAATGGAAATAGACAGGAGCCGCATCGAGCAAAGTAGCACGACCTTCCGAGGAATTATTCCCAGTCGAGAGGCGCGATGCGTGGGAAAAATCACACTCGATGTGGTATTCAGCACGCCGCAGAATTATCGGTCCGAAGAAATAACCTTCCAAGTGGCCCCTTTCAACAGTAGATATCACGCCCTATTGGGGCGAGATGCATTTACACGCTTCCAAGCTATACCTCACTATGGGTACATGAAGCTCAAGATGCCCGGGCCCAATGGTATAATCACTCCCGCCAGTGATCCGGACATAGCACTCTGCGCCGAAAATAAAACTGCATCCCTGGCCCTCGAGGCATTGTCCGAAGCCCTCGCGGCCGAAGAATTAACCGCACTACGCTCCACGGTGGATAGGGACGATGTAATCCTGGACAAACGACCCAAATCCACCTCCTTTAAACCAGCAGACGAAATACTCAAATTTCAAGTCCACCCAACGGACCCCAAGAAGACAGCATCCATCGGGGCACAGCTGGACCCAACGGTTGACGCTGCGCTACGGGAGTTCCTGCGCGAGAACTGGGACATATTCGCCTGGCACCCTTCTGATATGCCAGGAATCCCACGCAGGTTGGCCGAACACAACCTCGATATATTGAGGGGATATAAACCGGTCAAGCAAATACTGCGGCGCTTTTCCGAACCCAAATGTCAAGCTATGGGGGGAGGAGCTAGCCAAGTTAATCGAAGCCGGATTCATTAGAGAAATAAAACACCTGGACTGGCTAGCAAACCTGGTGATGGTGCCAAAGAAGGATAAATCCTGGCGCTTGTGCGTCGATTTCAAAGACCTTAATAAGGCCTGCCCTAAGGATCCCTTCCCCCTCCCCCGCATCGACCAGATTATCGATGCTACCGCAGGACACGACTCACTGTGTTTCCTCGACGCATATTCCGGATACCATCAAATCAAAATGAAGGAGTCCGACCAAGCCGCAATGGCATTCATTACACCATATGGGCCATTCTGCTTCAACATATGCCCTTCGGGCTTAAAAACGCCGGGGCCACCTACCTACGCATGATTCAAACATGCCTGGAGAAACAGATCGGCAAGACAATTGAAGCGTACGTGGATGACGTCGTCATCAAAACTGGGCACGTCGAGTCATTAACAGACGATCTACGTCTCACATTCGACAACCTCCGTACATATGACATCAAGCTCAATCCGGGAAAGTGTGTTTTCGGCGTTCCCGCAGGAAAACTGATGGGCTTCATCATCTCCAATAGAGGAATTGAGGCAAATCCAGCCAAAATCCGAGCTTTGTCACAATTGGCTACACCAACAGACCTTAAACAGGTCCAAAAACTAGCCGGATGCGTGGCAGCTTTAAGCCATTTTATCTCCAGATTAGGAGAAAAAGCATTGCCACTTTATCGCCTTCTCCGACGCACCGACCACTTTGAGTGGACGGAGGCGGCAACGGCCGGACTGGAAGAAATAAAGTCCCTTTTAGCGAGCAACCCAATCCTGGCCGCGCCGAACATCGGCGAATCCATGTTATTATACATATCGGCGACACACCAGGTGGTGAGTGTCGTGCTGGTCGTCGAGTGAGAGCAGGACGGACACAAGTTCCCACTCCAGAAACCGGTATACTACGTATCCACCGTTCTCACACCATACAAATCCCGATACCCTCATTACCAAAAGATAGCATACGCGGTCTTCATGGCATCCCGGAAGCTGTGACACTACTTTCAAGAGTGCTCGATCACGGTGGCTTCCGAGGTACCACTCAACGACATAATAAACAACCGCGATGCCACGGGCCGGATTGCCAAGTAGGCCATTGAGCTCCTTCCATTTGACATATCATACAAACTGCGCCGAGCCATTAAATCCCAAGTACTGGCTGACTTCGTCGCCGAATGGACAGAGGCCGAACTCCCTAAAGAGTATGGCGCATATTCCAACTATGTTATGCACTTTGATGGTTCCAAAATGCTGGCGGGATTAGGGGCGGGCGTTGTCTTAACGTCCCCCACTGGAGACGCAGTTCAGTACGTACTCCAGATTTTATACACAGACTCCAACAATGCAGCCGAATATGAGGCCTTATTACATGGTCTTCGGATGGCCGTCTCCATGGGAATACAACACCTGGAAGTGCGCGGGGACTCAAACCTCGCAATATCTCAAATAAATGGAGATTTCGATGCCAAAGACCCGAAGATGGCAGCTTACCGTAATGCCGTTCTCAAAATGTCAGCTCGGTTCGAGGGGCTCGAGTTTCATCATGTGGCTCGAGAAAGCAATCAAGCGGCAGATGTCCTTGCTCGCATCAGCGCCAAGCGCAACCCCGTCCCACCTAACATCTTTCTGGAAAGACTTTTCAAGCCATCCGTGGTGTGGCAAGGGGAGAGCGGCAACACCAATCCAGATTCGACCATAACCCCAGATTCCACACCGATATCATCGGGAGCTCAGCCACCGAAATAACATCGTCGACCCATCTTATCATGGCAATCATCGCCCCATGGACCGAAGCCTTCTTGGCCTACCTTAATAGGCGAGAACTCCCTGAGGATCAGAATGAGGCTCGCCGCATTGTCCAGCGCTCGAAAGCCTACAAGGTTCACGACGGAGAACTCTACAAGAAAAGCACTACGGAGTACTTCAAAGATGTATCTCTGAGGAAGAGGGGCGGCAGCTCTTGGCTGAAGTTCATGCCGGTCTCGGTGGTCACCATGCCGCGGCTCGGGCCCTTGTAAGCAAGGCCTTTCGTATAGGTTTCTATTGGCCAACGGCCCGAGCAGATGCACATGACCTTGTCCAACGTTGCGTCGGATGCCAGCTTTTCGCCAACCAAAGCCATATGCCACCCACTGCTCTACAAACAATCCCCATCACTTGTTCTTTCGGGGTCTGGGGGCTTGATATGGTCAGACCCCTTAAAGGAGGAAGCCATAAGAAAGAGTATCTGCTGGTCATGGTGGATAAATTCACTAAGTGGATAGAGGCCAATTTAAAACGGCCGAAGCCGGACCAGTGATAGAATTCATATCCGGTGTTGTGCACCGTTATGGTGTTCCACACAGCATCATCACCGATAACGGCTCCAATTTCACAGCCGATGAGGTGAAAACCTGGTGTGCTAATCTGGGCATTAAGCTCGATTATGCCTCTGTCTATCACCCGCAAACAAATGGTCAAGTCGAACGAGCCAATGGTCTTTATGAGCGGCATTAAGCCCAGACTAGTGTGGTCTTTGAAAGAATCAGACAAGCACTGGGTTGAGGAGCTCGACTCCGTACTCTGGGGGCTGCGGACCACACCGAATCGCACTACCGAATATACACCTTTCTTCATGGTGTACGACGCAGAGGCTGTGTTACCCTGTGACATTATTCATGACTCACCTCGAGTGCGCATGTACGAAGAGAGAGAGAGAGAGGCCGAGCTTGATCGGCAGGACAGCCTAGATGCCCTGGAGGAGGAGCAGGATGTTGCAAAAGCATGTTCCGCATTTTATCAACAACAGGCCCGTAGATATCAAAGCAGAGAAGTGCGGGCCAAGACTTATAATGTTGGCGAACTCGTTCTATGCTTGCCGGAGAAGAAAAAGGACAAACTCAAGCCCAAGTGGGAGGGTCCCTTCATCATTGACGAAGTTCTCACTGGAGGAGCGTACCGCCTGTGTGATGCATCAGACAATCGCCTAGAGCCGACCCCCTGGCACGCGACCAGACTCCGAAGATTCTATGCCTAGCACCGAACTCTTTGTTCGTCTCCTTCTCCCTATTGTTTCCTCTCTTTTCACTTTTTCTTTTTTAGCCTTAAAGCTTTCGTGCGGCTAAACCGTGCACCTATGATGTACACATCCTCAAATATGTACATCCATTATACCTGGGGGCTTCTTGGACAGAAGCTTATTATTGTTATTTTCCGAGCATCAAGCTCATCACATATGCATTTTTCTTCATATGTACCTTTTCTTCGCCATTATATGCATCGATATGACTTAAGTATTGGCCAAGCTGGGTTGCCTGGCTCCTGTGCTTATGCCCTACGTTCCCGTTAGTTCGGCTAGGGCATACAGGGAGCACCTCTGTGATTGTTACTGCCGGGTCATCCGGATGTGTACCTCAGGCTGGGTGAAGCCGAAAGCTAGCTTTCTTAAGGGAATATTTGGTCGGCGGACTAAAGATGTTTTTACATTCATTCCACTATGAACCCCCAGATATTACGTATACTGCAATTTTTTCAATCACAGTTCGGACATGCACATTAACGCATGTACACCCAGGGAAAGGAACCCTTAACAGAACCATTCTCTCTGGAAGATGTTTCTTACAATCACAATGTAATATAACATAGCTAGCCGGATACAACTTGTCTGTTCAAGCAACTATGACCCCTACGCCTAGTTTCCACACATACCCCGGTCTATTTTGCCGCTCAGGTATTCGGAAACACTCCACACCTTCGGGTCTAGAGGTCGAAGCGAAAAGGTCTGCCATGACAATTGTTTTACAATCCGGCTAGGGACAGACATGTCAAGGAAAGTACATAGTCACTTGGACTCAAAAATTTCCTCCTCTATACCATCTAACAGCTGTCTAACTTACAATCCCGTTGGGAATATTTGGTGGCTACTTCTACTTGGTCATATACCAAATTAACAGGAATTTCTTTCCCATCTGACCCTAGAGGTCCAACTCGGGCCATATGATTTGGATCAAGCTTGGTATACTGTCGTGGATTTGTCACGGCAGATGTCCTAGTGTGAGGACTTAGTCGTGAGGCCAACACATCTATGTGGTAGCTTGAGAGGGGTTGAGCGGAATCGAGAAACGCAACACAAGACAAGGGTTTAGACAGCTTCGGGCCCCAGGAAACATCATCCGGTAACAACCCTACATGCTGTTTGTGGCTAGGTCTCATTATCATCACGAGGGAGTCGCCGTAAACCGACTCTCCTAGTTATGTCTAGCCCTAAGATTATTGCTTGTTTGCTTGTCCATCTTTGGGGAGCCCTGCCCCTCCTTATATGTGTTGAAGGGGCAGGTTACATGACTAGTCCTAGTAGGATTAGGATTACTCTATTACAAGTGGAGTCCTAGTCTTGCTTCCTTTATAAGGGAATATTCCTTATGCCTTTCCTTGTAAACTGGCCCACCATAGTATTAACCGGCCTTCTGGGCCTTGGGCCTTGTCATCCGTCTGTCCCGCCCGCCGGGTTACCAGTGAGTCGCCAAGTCCGGCCGGGTTATACTTCGTGCCGGGTTACGCCGCGGGGTATATCCCCGACATTAGCCCCCACTTTAATTTGGATTTATCCATGTTAAACTGATCTGCAACATAAACACAAGAACAAATTTGGCAGGTTGTGCTCCGCTTTAAATATTCTTAAACCGGCCCTTGATCATCCTTAATTCCTTGTCATTTCTTCCTTCTAAAAAATCCGAGTCAATATACCAGCTTCAAAATCAATTTGCTGACATTGGTATCTTGTAGAGAAATATTGTAAGAAATAATCCACTTGAGCCGGCTTCCAAAGCGCCGGCTTAATAAAAATATTGGACTTGAAATACTCATCCGATTTCCAGCCGGCTTGAATATGTAGAACTTGCCGGTTTATCATTACCAAAATTGTCGGGTTATAAACAGATGATGCCGAGTCGTAATTGTCACCGACGCCGGGTCATAATTGTTGCAGACACCGGGTCAATCTGGTTTGCTCAGAACTGAGAATTTGAAGATTTTTCTCCCTTATATCCATATTACCTGTAGCCCCCCAAGTCTTGAGCAGAACAAAGTGATGGCTTAAGACTTGCTTTAATATAAATACTGCCACTTTTGAAGAAATCCATGTTGTTCATCCCAGTCACTAGTAAAAACTGAATATTCCATATTATGTAGCCCCCAAGTGCCGGGTTGTCATGCTTGCAGCAACCTGGGACTCTTAATTGCCTGATGCTCAAAAAACTTCAACCAGTGTAGCCCCCAAGGGCCGGGTCATTATGCAATAATGAGCAGGGACTTTATAAATATGATCATGTAGATTTGAACAACAACGTGTAGCCCCCAAGGGCCGGCTCAGTAAAATAATATTGAGCTGAGACTTTATATATACTTCATTGAAAATAACATCATATGATGTAACCCCCATCATGGGGCTTGAACCCACGTCCACAAGGTTAAGAGCTTTGTGCTTTACCAACTGAGCAATAAACCTTTCAATATAATGGATTAAAGTTTGTGTACCTTAAATTTTTTGACAGAAGCAATTGTTAGCCCCCAAGGGCCGGCTCATTACACTGTGATGAGTCGGGTCTTCAATAAGGTGAGCAAAAAATGACTTTGCATTAGCCCTCAAGTGTCAAGGTGCATGCTTGCAGCGACATGAGACTTGCATATTTGATGTAATCTCAACTTGAATAATGTAGCCCCCAAGTGCCGGGTCGTAAGCCTGCAGCGACTCGGGACTATTCCTACAATTGTAGAATAAATGATATCCATTGATAATATAATAGCCTTTGCGCTAAAGCGACTATGAAAACCTTAATCATAATACTTGTTATTGATAACCATAATAAAATCCAGCCATGTTGGCTATTTGAAGATTTGAATAATATAATCCAATGATTTATGAGCGCATGATTCCAATGGCGCAATCCAAATATATACTGGCGACTTATAGTCCCAAGCCAGGCCGGTTTAATAAACACCGGATAATTTATCATCATACTGGCGACTTATAGTCGAAGCCAGGCCGGTTTAATAAACATCGGATAATTTATCATCATACTGGCGACTTATAGTCGAAACCAGGCCGGGTCAATAAGCACCGGATTATAACTGATCATGTACTGACAACTTGTAGTTGAAAGCCAAGCCGGGTCAATAAACGCCGGTTTATCATAAGATATTATAAACCTCATCGAATGAGAAAAAACTTGGCAAATAAAAGCTTTTCATGGGCTGCCAGGCCCAAAATCGAGGCTTTTCATGGGCTGCCAGGCCACTGAGTTAAATCATTTTACAAAGCCTTTTAAGATGGACCTCACATTAACCAATCGTCGTTTTAACTTTGACAAGTTCAGGGTCTATAAGATTGTCTTGCCAAATGTTCGGCGGGTCATACCAGGATTACCTGGACGGAGTGGCTTACTTAAAAAAGGTAGGATAACCCGGGGTTTTAGGTGAATACACCTGGCTGCCTATTACAAGGGTGTAGACTCTTTGTTCTTTGAGAAGCAAAGAGCCCCCGAGCAATATTTTGAGCTGTGCTCAGTGGGTGCCTATGTTTGAGTTGTGCTTTTGCAACACTCTCTTTGGCCCCAAGTAATTTCCCTGGTGGCCTTACGCCGATCAAGAGGTGTAGCTATGGTTCGAATACGACCAAGCCCCCAAGTGATTTCCCTGGTGGCCTTACGCCGATCAAGAGGTGTAGCTATGGTTCGAATACGACCAAGCCCAAGTTATTTTTTTATATATATGGCTTTACAAGCCGGATCAATGGGTAAACATAACTCCGCTTTATAAACAGAAGCCCCCAAGTGATATATTTCTGAGCTGTGCTCAATGGGTGCCTATGTTTGAGTTGTGCTTTCGCAACACTCTCTTTGGCCCCTTTTAACTTTTCTGAGAACTCGAACTTTGCGAGAGATATTTCTTCTTGAACCGGATGTTAAACCGGATATTGAGAGCTTCAAAGCTTTATGGAAGACATCTTTCCCTTGAACCGGATTTTAAACCGGAATCTTCATTTTCAGCCGAAAATTTTCTAACGACCTTTAAACTCGAACTTACGAGAGATTAATTCTTTTTTGAACCGGAAATTCTTAAACCGGATTTGAGAGCTTCAGAGCTTTGTGGGAGAACAGATTTCCCTTGAACCGGATTTTAAACCGGCATTCTTCATTTTGAACCGGAAATTTCTGACAGCCTTTAAATTTTCATCAATATGGTAGTAGCCTCCGGGACCGGGTTATCTTTCCCTCCAACGTCCTGGGGTTCTTCAATTAACTGAAAACCGGCAACATTTGCTGAGTCATATCATTGTAGCCCCCGAGTCTCAAGGCGACTCGAGGAGTTGGCTTGAGATTCTCCATATTTTAACTGTGATATAAACCGGCATAAATTGTATATCATTGGTGTTTGATAGCACGATGTGAATCCATAGAAGGTTGAGGTGACTGCGGCGGGTTATAAATGATCCCGTATGAGCCGTGTCGGCAACTCGGCCAATGGTTTCTTCCAATTGGAAGTTAACCAAACTGTAGTGGCGGCAACTTGTGCGCCTGCCCATTGGGCCACCCAGTGCAGACGGCGGTTGATAGCATATGATAATTTGCCTCCATTTTGTTGAAAGAAAAAAAACCAGGCTACCCAAGCTGTGACTTGCTCATACTTAATAAACAGCTCATGCAGACAGGTGCGGCCCGGTATGTTGATGTAGACCAGGCTGCAAGAGACGGACGACAAAGACGACCGCGACATCCGAGGCGATATAGATAAATGAGTCGGCCACGGCGTTGTAAGCCGGTGCAGTCTGGTGAACCGGCCGCGGGGGCGGACGGGTGAGTTGTCTGCGGTGTTGTAAACCGGTGCGTACGATTGAATCAGCCGCGGCGTTGTAAGCCAGTGCGGACGAGAGAGTCGGCCACGGTGTTGTAAATCGGTGCAGACGGGAGAGTCGGCAGCAGCGTTGTAAGCTGGCGCGGACGGGCGAGTTAGCCACATCATGTTGACATAAACTGGTCTGCAGAATGACAGCTTGCACATATATTCATCGAGCTTGATGGTATGGTCAGATGCTAGCGCATTTATAATGGTGGCGCGAGCTATGCATCCATGACACGGCCATAGCTTTTTGCAATGAATAATTGCTCCTGCATAGATAATATCGCAAGCCGGAGTAATTTGTTCTTTTAAAGAATAAAAAATGTATCTTTAAAAATTGATTGGACAATTTTACCTTGATATGTTAGGCTGAAAATTATCAGCCATGGTGTTGAAGATCACGACGGTGAAATTGAAATCAACCACAAGTGAGTCGTCCGCGGAGGCGAACAGATGAGCTGGCCACGACGTTGTAAGCCGGTGCGGGCGGGCGAGTTGATGTAGACCGGGCCATAGGGACGGCGACTTGCGCACTTCCATCCATCGGATAGTGTGGCACGGATGAAACTCCGGTGCAGAACATTGCCAGCACATGCTCCGTACTCGCAGTATAATACCTCATTTGTAATGAACAATTGTCCTGCGAAACAATACTACATGCCCAAGTAATCGTTCTCAGACAAATTAATAGGTACTGATAAAATAAACTGAATAAATAGCACCTGATATACTTGGACAACCGATGTGAAACGTCCGCGGGAATTTGATAAGGATGTCTTGCTGACCGTCTATAATGCACATCAGTGCGACCTGGCGCATGTGGACTGTATTGCTGCCACCACTTTTGATCAGTGTAGGAGACTGGTAATCGGAGTCGCTTTGTCCGGACGCATCTATTTACTGACAAAAATCTCGCCTGTACATTAATCCGTCCTGATGCACATTAGTGGCTTTCCTCTGGTTGATCTTGAAGGAAATACGCCCTAGAGGCAATAATAAAGTTATTATTTATTTCCTTATATCATGATAAATGTTTATTATTCATGCTAGAATTGTATTAACCGGAAACTTGATACATGTGTGAATACATAGACAAACAGAGTGTCACTAGTATGCCTCTACTTGACTAGCTCGTTGATCAAAGATGGTTATGTTTCCTAGCCATTGACATGAGTTGTCATTTGATTAATGGGATCACATCATTAGGAGAATGATGTGATTGACTTGACCCATTCCGTTAGCTTAGCACTCGATCGTTTAGTATGTTGCTATTGCTTTCTTCATGACTTATACATGTTCATATGACTATGAGATTATGCAACTCCCGTTTACCGGAGGAACACTTTGTGTGCTACCAAACGTCACGACGTAACTGGGTGATTATAAAGGTGCTCTACAAGTGCTTCCAAAGGTACTTGTTGGGTTGGCGTATTTCGAGATTAGGATTTGTCACTCCGATTGTCGGAGAGGTATCTCTGGGCCCACTCAGTAATGCACATCACTATAAGCCTTGCAAGCATTGTAACTAATGAGTTAGTTGCGGGATGATGTATTACGGAACGAGTAAAGAGACTTGCCGGTAACGAGATTGAACTAGGTATCGAGATACCGACGATCGAATCTCGGTCAAGTAACATACCGATGACAAAGGGAACAACGTATGTTGTTATGCGGTCTGACCGATAAAGATCTTCGTAGAATATGTGGGAGCCAATATGAGCATCCAGGTTCCGCTATTGGTTATTGACCGGAGAGGTGTCTTGGTCATGTCTACATAGTTCTCGAACCCGTAGGGTCCGCACGCTTAACGTTACGATGACGGTTATATTATGAGTTTATGTGTTTTGATGTACCGAAGGAGTTCGGAGTCCCGGATGAGATCGGGGACATGACAAGGAGTCTCGAAATGGCCGAGATGTAAAGATTGATATATTGGACGACTATATTCGGACATCGGAAAGGTTCCGAGTGATTCGGGTATTTTTTGGAGTACCGGAGAGTTACGGGAATTCGTATTGGGCCTTAATGGGCCATACGAGAAAGGAGAGACAGGCCCCAAAGGGTGGCCGCACCCCTCCCCATGGACTAGTCCGAATTGGACTAGGGAGGGGGGGCGCCCCCTTCCTTCTTTCTCCTTCTCCCCTCCCTTTTCCTACTCCAAGGAAAGGAGGAGTCCTACTCCCGGTGGGAGTAGGACTCCCCCCTTGGCGCGCCCTCCTCCTAGGCCGGCCGCCTCCCCCCTTGCTCCTTTATATACGGGGGCAGGGGGCACCCCAAAGACACAACAATTGATCATTGATCTCTTAGCCGTGTGCGGTGCCCCCTCCACCATATTACACCTCGATAATTTCGTAGCGGTGCTTAGGCAAAGCCCTGCGTCGGTAGAACATCATCATCGTCACCACGCCGCCGTGCTGACAAAACTCTCCCTCAACACTCGGCTGGATCGGAGTTCGAGGGACGTCATCGAGCTGAACGTGTGCTGAACTCGGAGGTGCTGTACGTTCGGTACTTGATCGGTCGGATCGTGAAGACGTACGACTACATCAACCGCGTTGTGTTAACGCTTCCGCTATTGGTCTACGAGGGTACGTGGACAACACTCTCCCCTCTCGTTGCTATGCATCACCATGATCTTGCGTGTTCGTAGGAATTTTTTTGAAATTACTACGTTCCCCAACAGTGGCATCCGAGCCTGGTTTTATGCGTTGATGTTATATGCACGAGTAGAACACAAGTGAGTTGTGGGCGATATAAGTCATACTGCTTACCAGCATGTCATACTTTGGTTCAGCGGTATTGTGAGATGAAGCGGCCCGGACCGACATTACACGTACGCTTACGCGAGACTGGTTTCACCGTTGCGAGCACTCGTTGCTTAAAGGTGACTGGCGGGTGTCTGTCTCTCTCACTTTAGTTGAACCGAGTGTGGCTACGCTCGGTCCTTGCGAAGGTTAAAACAGCACCAACTTGACAAACTATCGTTGTGGTTTTGATGCGTAGGTAAGAACGGTTCTTACTAAGCCCGTAGCAGCCACGTAAAATTTGCAACAACAAAGTAGAGGACGTCTAACTTGTTTTTGCAGGGCATGTTGTGATGTGATATGGTCAAAGCATGATGCTAAGTTTATTGTATGAGATGATCATGTTTTGTAAATGAGTTATCGGCAACTGGCAGGAGCCATATGGTTGTCGCTTTATTGTATGCAATGCAATCGCCCTGTAATGCTTTACTTTATCACTAAGCGGTAGCGATAGTCGTAGAAGCATAAGATTGGCGAGACGACAACGATGCTACGATGGAGATCAAGGTGTCGCGCCGGTGACGATGGTGATCATGACGGTGCTTCGGAGATGGAGATCACAAGCACAAGATGATGATGGCCATATCATATCACTTATATTGATTGCATGTGATGTTTATCTTTTATGCATCTTATCTTGCTTTGATTGACGGTAGCATTATAAGATGATCCTTCACTAAATTATCAAAGTATAAGTGTTCTCCCTGAGTATGCACCGTTGCGAAAGTTCTTTGTGCTGAGACACCACGTGATGATCGGGTGTGATAGGCTCTACGTTCAAATACAACGGGTGCAAAACAGTTGCACACACGGAATACTCAGGTTAAGCTTGACGAGCCTAGCATATAACAGATATGGCCTCGGAACACGGAGACCGAAAGGTCGAGCGTGAATCATATAGTAGATATGATCAACATAGTGATGTTCACCGTTGAAACTACTCCATCTCACGTGATGATCGGACATGGTTTAGTTGATATGGATCACGTGATCACTTAGAGGATTAGAGGGATGTCTATCTAAGTGGGAGTTCTTAAGTAATATGATTAATTGAACTTAAATTTATCATGAACTTAGTCCTGATAGTATTTTTGCAAATTATGTTGTAGATCAATAGCTCGCGTTGTTGCTTCCCTGTGTTTATTTTTGATATGTTCCTAGAGAAAAATGATGTTGAAAGATGTTAGTAGCAAAGATGCGGATTGGATCCGTGATCTGAGGATTATCCTCATTGCTGCACAGAAGAATTATGTCCTTGATGCACCGCTAGGTGACAGACCTATTACAGGAGCAGATGCAGACGTTATGAACGTTTGGCTAGCTCAATATGATGACTACTTGATAGTTTAGTGCACCATGCTTAACGGCTTAGAATCGGGGCTTCAAAGACGTTTTGAACGTCATGGACCATATGAGATGTTCCAGAAGTTGAAGTTCATATTTCAAGAAAATACCCGAGTTGAGAGATATGAAGTCTCCAACAAGTTCTATAGCTAAACGATGGAGGAGAATAGTTCAAGCAGTGAGCATGTGCTCAGATTGTCTGGGTACTACAATCACTTGAATCAAGTGGGAGTTAATCTTCCAGATAAAACAGTGATTGACAGAATTATCTAGTCACCATCACCAAGTTAGTAGAACTTCGTGATGAACTATAGTATGTAAGGGATGACGAAAGTAATTCCCGAGCTCTTTGCGATGCTGAAATCGACGAAGGTAGAAATCAAGAAAGAGCATCAAGTGTTGATGGTTAACAAGACCACTAGTTTCAAGAAAAGGGCAAAGGGATAGAAGGGGAACTTCAAAAAGAATGGCAAGCAAGTTGCTACTCAAGTGAAGAAGCCCAAGTCTATACCTAAGCCTGAGACTAAGTGCTTCTACTGCAAAGGGACTGGTCACTGGAAGCGGAACTGCCCCAAGTATTTGGTGGATAAGAAGGATGGCAAAGTGAACAAAGGTATATTGAATATACATGTTATTGATGTGTACTGACTAGTGTTTATAGCAACCCCTCAGTATTTGATACTGGTTTAGTTGCTAAAGAGTAGTAACTCGAAAGGGGAGTTGCATGAACATAAACTAGTTAAGGATGAAGTGACGATGTGTATTGGAAGTGGTTCCAAGATTGATATGATCATCATCGCACACTCCCTATACTTTCGGGATTAGTGTTGAACCTAAATAAGTGTTATTTGGTGTTTGCATTGAGCATGAATATGATTTGATCATGTTTGTTGCAATACGGTTATTCATTTAAATTAGAGAATAATTGTTGTTCTGTTTACATGAATAAAACCTTCTATGGTCATAAACCCAATAAAATGGTTTGTTGGATCTCGATCGTAGTGATACACATATTCATAATAATGAAGCCAAAAGATGCAAAGTTAATAATGATAGTGCAACTTATTTGTGGCACTGCCGTTTAGGTCATATTGGTGTAAAGCGCATGAAGAAACTCCATACTGATGGGATTTTGGAATCACTTGATTATGAATCACTTGATGCTTGCGAACCGTGCCTCGTGGGCAAGATGACTAAAACGCCGTTCTCCGGAACTATGGAGAGAGCAACAGATTTGTTGGAAATCATACATACAGATGTATGTGGTCCGATGAATATTGAGGCTCGTAGCAGGTATCATTATTTTCTGACCTTCACAGATGATTTGAGCAGATATGGGTATATCTACTTAATGAAACAGAAGTCTGAAACATTTGAAAAGTTCATATAATTTCAGAGTGAAGCGGAAAATCATCGTAACAAGAAAATAAAGTTTCTACGATCTGATCGTGGAGAAGAGTATTTGAGTTACGAGTTTGGCCTTCAGTTAAAACAATGTGAAATAGTTTCACTACTCACGCCACCTGGAACACCACGGTGTAATGGTGTGTCCGAACATCGTAACCGTACTTTATTGGATATAGTGCAATCCATGATGTTTCTTACCGATTTACCACTATAGTTTTGGGGTTATGCATTAGAGATAGCTGCATTCACGTAAAAAAAGGGCACCATCTAAATCCGTTTGAGACGACACCGTATGAACTGTGGTTTGGCAAGAAATCAAAGTTGTCGTTTCTTAAAGTTTGGGGTTGCGATGCTTATGTGAAAAAGTTTCATCCTGATAAGCTCAAACCCAAATCGGAGAAATGTGTCTTCATAGGATACCCAAAGGAGACAGTTGGGTACACCTTCTATCACAGATCCGAAGGCAAGACATTCGTTGCTAAGTATGGATCCTTTCTAGAGGAGGAGTTTCTCTCGAAAGAAGTGAGTGGGAGGAAAGTAGAACTTGATGAGGTAATTGTACCTGCTCTCTTATTGGAAAGTAGTTCATCGCAGAAACCAGTTTCTGTGATGCCTATACCAATTAGTGAGGAAGTTAATGATGATGATCATGGAACTTCAGATCAAGTTATTACTGAACCTCGTAGGTCAACCAGAGTAAGATCCGCACCAGAGTGGTATGGTAATCCTGTTCTGGAGGTTATGTTACTAGACCATGACGAACCTAGGAACTATGAAGAAGCGATGGTGAGCCCAGATTCCGCAAAATGGCTTGAGGCCATGAAATCTGAGATGAGATCCATGTATGAGAACAAAGTATGGACTTTGATTGACTTGCCCAATGATCGGCGAGCCATTGAGATTAAATGGATCTTTAAGAGGAAGACGGACGCTGATAGTAGTGTTACTATCTACAAAGCTAGAATTGTCGCAAAAGGTTTTCGACAAGTTTAAGGTGTTGATTACGATGAGAGTTTCTCACTCGTATCTATGCTTAAGTCTGTCCGAATCATGTTAGCAATTGCCGCATTTTATGAAATCTGGCGAATGGATAAACAAAACTGCATTCCTTAATGGATTTATTAAAGAAGAGTTGTATATGATGCAATCAGAAGGTTTTGTCAATCCTAAAGGTGCTAACAAAATATACAAGCTCCAGCGATCCATCTATGGACTGGTGCAAGCATCTCGGAGTTGGAATATACGCTTTGATAAGTTGATCAAAGGATATAGTTTTATACAGACTTGCGGTGAAGCCTGTATTTACAAGAAAGTGAGTGGGAGCACTACGGCATTTCTGATAAGTATATGTGAATGACATATTGTTGATCGGAAATAATGTTGAATTATTCCGCAAAGCATAAAGGAGTGTTTGAAAGGAGTTTTTAAAGAAAGACCTCGGTGAAGCTGCTTACATATTGAGCACCAAGATCTATAGAGATAGATCAAGACGCTTGATAAGTTTTTTCAATGAGTACATACCTTAATAAGATTTTGAAGTAGTTCAAAATGGAACAGTCAAAGAAAGAGTTTCTTGCCTGTGTTACAAGGTGTGAAATTGAGTAAGACTCAAAGCCCGACCACGGCAGAAGATAGAAAAAGAATGAAAGTCATTCCCTATGCCTCAGCCATAAGTTCTATAAAGTATGCCATGCTGTGTACCAGATCTATTGTATACCCTACACTGATTTTGGCAAGGGAGTACAATAGTGATCTAGGAGTAGATCACTGGACAGCGGTCAAAATTATCCTTACTGGAATAAGGATATGTTTCTCGATTATGGAAGTGACAAAAGGTTCGTCGTAAAGGGTTACGTCGATGCAAGTTTTGACACTAATCTAGATGACTCTAAGTCTCGGTCTAGATACATATTGAAAGTGGGAGCAATTAGCTAGAGTAGCTCCATGCAGAGCATTGTAGACATAGAAATTTGCAAAATACTTACGGATCTGAATGTGACAGACCCGTTGACTAAAATTATCCCACAAGCAAAACATGATCACACCTTAGTACTCTTTGGGTGTTAATCACATAGCGATCTGAACTAGATTAATGACTCTAGTAAACCCTTTGGGTGATGGTCACATGACGATGTGAACTATGGGTATTAATCACATGGTGATATGAACTGTTGATGTTAAATCACATGGCGATGTGAACTAGATTATTGACTCTAGTGCAAGTGGGAGACTGAAGGAAATATGCCCTAGAGGCAATAATAAAGTTATTATTTATTTCCTTATATCATGATAAATGTTTATTATTCATGCTAGAATTGTATTAACCGGAAACTTGATACATGTGTGAATACATAGACAAACAGAGTGTCACTAGTATGCCTCTACTTGACTAGCTCGTTGACCAAAGATGGTTATGTTTCCTAGCCATTGACATGAGTTGTCATTTGATTAATGGGATCACATCATTAGGCGAATGATGTGATTGACTCGACCCATTCCGTTAGCTTAGCACTCGATCGTTTAGTATGTTGCTATTGCTTTCTTCATGACTTATACATGTTCCTATGACTATGAGATTATGCAACTCACGTTTACCGGAGGAACACTTTGTGTGCTACCAAACGTCACGACGTAACTGGGTGATTATAAAGGTGCTCTACAGGTGCTTCCAAAGGTACTTGTTGGGTTGGCGTATTTCGAGATTAGGATTTGTCACTCCGATTGTCGGAGAGGTATCTCTGGGCCCACTCAGTAATGCACATCACTATAAGCCTTGCAAGCATTGTAACTAATGAGTTAGTTGCGGGATGATGTATTACGGAACGAGTAAAGAGACTTGCCGGTAACGAGATTGAACTAGGTATCGAGATACCGACGATCGAATCTCGGGCAAGTAACATACCGATGACAAAGGGAACAACGTATGTTGTTATGCGGTCTGACCGATAAAGATCTTCGTAGAATATGTGGGAGCCAATATGAGCATCCAGGTTCCGCTATTGGTTATTGACCGGAGAGGTGTCTTGGTCATGTCTACATAGTTCTCGAACCCGTAGGGTCCGCACGCTTAACGTTACGATGACGGTTATATTATGAGTTTATGTGTTTTGATGTACCGAAGGAGTTCGGAGTCCCGGATGAGATCGGGGACATGACAAGGAGTCTCGAAATGGCCGAGACGTAAAGATTGATATATTGGACGACTATATTCGGACATCGGAAAGGTTCCGAGTGATTCGGGTATTTTTTGGAGTACCGGAGAGTTACGGGAATTCGTATTGGGCCTTAATGGGCCATACGGGAAAGGAGAGACAGGCCCCAAAGGGTGGCCGCACCCCTCCCCATGGACTAGTCCGAATTGGACTAGGGAGGGGGGGCGCCCCCTTCCTTCTTTCTCCTTCTCCCCTCCCTTTTCCTACTCCAACAAGGAAAGGAGGAGTCCTACTCCCGGTGGGAGTAGGACTCCCCCCTTGGCGCGCCCTCCTCCTAGGCCGACCGCCTCCCCCTTACTCCTTTATATACGGGGGCAGGGGGGCACCACAAAGACACAACAATTGATCATTGATCTCTTAGCCGTGTGCGGTGCCCCCCTCCACCATATTACACCTCGATAATATCGTAGCGGTGCTTAGGCGAAGCCCTGCGTCGGTAGAACATCATCATCGTCACCACGCCGGCGTGCTGACAAAACTCTCCCTCAACACTCGGCTGGATCGGAATTCGAGGGATGTCATCGAGCTGAACGTGTGCTGAACTCGGAGGTGCCGTACGTTCGGTACTTGATCGGTCGGATCGTGAAGACGTATGACTACATCAACCGCTCTGTGTTAACGCTTCCGCTATTGGTCTACGAGGGTACGTGGACAACACTCTCCCCTCTCGTTGCTATGCATCACCATGATCTTGCGTGTTCGTAGGAAATTTTTTGAAATTACTACATTCCCCAACAGATCTTTTGATTACTAAAATTGCTATCTGTCAGTCGAGCTTAAATCCTTCATCATGCGATCTCCCTTTTTATTATTCCTCTTTAGTCTCACGTGGGAATGGATGCCACGTCTCCTTCCGGTACTCGTGCGTGTACTGCTTCAAGGATTGGTAGTACTCCTACAGAACGACCTGACTGATTGACAAATCGCTCCGCCTTAAAAAAATTCTTCATGGTCTTGCTTTATCCTGACACAACGTACAGCGGTTCAGGGCGAGTTTGGCGCCGCAGAATCGTCTGAGTCCGTGTGCACGCCAGGGTCCTTCTCTAGGTCGTGGCCGGCTTGAACAAAACCGTCCGAGTCGAGTTGAGTTTTGACTTTTGCCTTTGGCTGTGCGCGTGCGGATCTGAACGGCAGTGTGGCTTCCTGATGAATAGTAGTACTACTTGCGACCATATAGCAGACCGTCTCAGATTGGCAACTTGCGGCTGTCCACGGAAACGATCTGCCTGGTGAATCATCAGGGTGCCTCCGGCGGCTGTTCGCTGCCTTTAGCTCTTGTCTTGGCCCTGTAGAATTAATTACAACTCTGATCATAAACAATGAACACGTCGGCTCTGCCAAATGACTGTCCCACGCTGGGTCATCTTGCACAATTCTTCCGCTCCGGTTCTTCTTTATCCGGCTGATCGCAAATTTCTCGAAACCCTAAGAACAGATCCCTCCAAGAACTCAACACCACCATGCGCAGGCCCCAGGGTGGGCGCCAACTGTCGTGGATTTGTCACGACAGATGTCCTAGTGTGAGGACTTAGTCATGAGGCCAACGCATCTATGTGGTAGCTTGAGAGGGGTTGAGCGGAATCGAGAAACGCAACACAAGACAAGGGTTTAGACAGCTTCGGGCCCCGGGAAACATTATCCGGTAACAACCCTACATGCTGTTTGTGGCTAGGTCTCATTATCATCACGAGGGAGTCGCCGTAAACTGGCTCTCCTAGTTATGTCTAGTCCTAAGATTATTGCTTGTTTGCTTGTCCCTCTTTGGGGAGCCCTGCCCCTCCTTATATGTGTTGAATGGGCGGGTTACATGACTAGTCCTAGTAGGATTAGGATTACTCTATTACAAGTGGAGTCCTAGTCTTGCTTCCTTTATAAGGGAATATTCCTTATGCCTTTCCTTGTAAACCGGCCCACCATAGTATGAACCGGCCTTCTGGGCCTTGGGCCTTGTCATCCGTCTGCCCCGCCCGCCGGGTTACCAGTGAGTCGCCAAGTCCGTCCGGGTTACGCCGTAGGGTATATCCCCGACATATACCGTGTTTTCACCATGGCCCAGGCCTCTCGCGCACCTTCCCGGCAGGCCGATATCTTCCATTATTGGAAACGCCGTCGCGCTCCCTTGAATAGCTGTACAAGCTCCTCCATAGTTCCTGGAGGGGAGGCAGATGGCCATAAGGCCTTGGCAACACTTCACATCGCCTGCCGGGCTTGCTCGTGCATTTGCGATAGCTCTTGTAGCAGATCGCCTGAAGATCCGGACATCTCCTCTTCGGGACGGCCAGTCAGTATACCTACAGACATAACTCTGTCAGTTACTTTCCTCGCCGAATTACACGGAGGCAAGTTTGAACACATACTAAATATGCCGCCTCGCAGCCTCTTATTTTCCTTCACGGAGTCAGCCAGCTAGGCCCACACATCTTTCAGTTCTTCGCCCAGCTGGGTATTGGAATACTGGAGTTTGTTTTTCTCCTCCCTGACCCATGTCAGTATACGTTCGCCCGCGGCCCGTTGCCTTTTGGCTTATTGTTCACCCGCTTGCGCGACTTCTAGTGCCTCCTTCAGTTTATCTGACGATCATGCCATGGGATATGCAACACTATTAGCATTACTGGTATATAATTATATTTTCTCGATGGAGGGGAATATTACCAGGCGATGCCTTCTTGGATTGTTCCAGTTGGACGGTAGCGGCATTTAGCTCGGTCCGACACTTTTCCAGTTCTTGAGACAATAGGTTGTTCCTCTCTGTAAGCACCTGGTTATACAATGATCCTTAAATCAGTTGTATCAACTACTTCAACTCTCGGGGGCTACTGGTATATAATTATCATATTTGGACAATGTAAACTTACCCGCATATCTTTCAAATGCTGGTATGTGGCTCTGTTAAGCCCGTCTCGAGCAGCTCGGATGTATGCATCAGCCGAGCTGAAGGCATTGAATGCCTCTTTTGTAAAGCTGGGGTCGCGAAGAGCGGCCCTCCGGCTCTGATGGTTCATGGCGCTCTCCACTTCCGAGTTTGTGACGGATACATCATCCGAATCCTCTGCCAAAGGACAATCTGGCGTCACTCCCGTATCAGCCCCCGTCTTTACGGCAGGGTCTGGAACCTGGCTGTTGGGAGTATGACTGGCAGGACCGCCAGACATAGTCCGGCGAACGCTTTTCCTGATAAGGCACAAACGGAAAATGTCACAGTTGGATGTGACTGCCAAGGGGCATATTTACAAAGCCATACCTCTTCGATGAAGGCTCAGCCATGTCTTTGTTTGCATTCCTCTTCGAAGGCTGGCCTGGCATGGGCGCCGCTCTCTTTGGAGTTGCCTCTGGTGTAGCATGGCGCGCCGAACACCTCCCCTCTGGAGCACGAGACCGTACGGTGGGTGAGGCAGAATGAGGAAGCTTTTTCGGAGGAGATGTCCTCTGATTACTTACATGTGAGGCAGGGAGAAGACCGGGAGTCGGCGGTGATGGCGACTTCCGTGCCGTCACAGCTCGCCTGGTAGAACACCCCATCCTCGAGCACCACAAATATGTCCGGATCCTCTTCGAATCCGGGGTCAAGGTCCCGGTTGTGGTCCTCTGGCTGTGGGGTGGGGCTGTGGAGCCCCTTGGTGATCTTTCGCCATTCCTGTTACAAATGGACGGATTAATGTTCATTAAAAGTGACTCACGGGGTAGAATGAGTAGAGCAGTGGGATTGGAACTCACCCAGCTAGGAGGATTTTACATGGAAAATCCATCTCTTCGCTTAATACGAATGAATTCCTCTTCCTCCCCTTTGAATAGTTCAGCCAATATTTTGGCCAAAGCGGCGGGGGTGTCCAGACCCTTCCGACCGCAGCGGGAGGCGTCATCTTCCCCATTATAGTGCCACATGGGAAGCCCTCTGTATTGGAGTGGCTGAACCCCTCGTACTATGGAAGTCGCCATTACCTCGACTATTGATAATCCAGACTGGGCAAGCATCTTTATCTTGCTCATCAGTTGACGGACTTCCGCACTATCTTCCTCCTCGAGGCTCCGAGGGCGCCAGCTATGGCGCTTCTTCAACGGAATACTTGTAAATTCGGGAAGACCCATTCGGACTGGGTCAGGAAGGGCGACGTCCTTGATATAGAACCATTCTGAAGGCCACTCTTCGGGTGCCTTCTTCGGCGTGCCGGACAGGTATCCGGTCCCGGCGATGCGCCATACCTTGGCTCCGCCCACTTCAAATATTGATCCCTCTTGGTTACGAGGGACGAGGCAGAATAGCTTCCTCCACAATTCAAAATGGGCCTCACAACCCAGGAATAACTCGCAAAGAGCAACGTAACCCGCGATGTGCAGGATGGAGGCAGGAGTGAAATTGTGCAGTTGAAGGCCATAATATTCCAGAAGTCCTCGGAGGAACGGGTGGATGGGAAAGCCAATGCCTTTCAACAAGTGGGGAACAAAGCACACTCGTTCCTCCCTGGATGGATTGGGGAAATTCTCCGCCTGAGCCCCGCCGTTGAAGTAAGTCAATCCTGCTCGAACGGGGACTAGATCTGCGGGGGGAAGAAATCCTTGTGTCTGCAGCTTCACTAGCCGACCGTAGGATACGGAACATTTCCCCCAATCGCCTTTTTCGGGGTTGTGGGGACGGGAGGAAGAGCTGGGAGCACTAGCCATGTTGGAATGGTTTCTCCTAGCGAGCTCTGAGTATTCCTCGCTTTATTTAGAATGGATCTGAAGATCCCAATCTCTTTAAATAGACGCCTTTCTTACATGGTCAGGGTGATATGTGCAGAAATACCCCGACCTCTTGTATTCGCTCGATATGTGGAAGCTGAAGTCGTGAATGCGTGGAAGCCGATGGGCATGACATTAAATGGAAAGCCGAATACTACTCTTTAAGTCAGGTACTTTGAAGTAATCGGAGTAGGAACCCGCCTTGCAATGCCGAAGACAATTTGCGCGCCGGGCACCTCGTCGTTGAAGCCTGGTTCAGGGGCTACTGAGGGAGTCCTGGATTAAGGGGTCCTCGGGCGTCCGGACTATGGTACGTGGGCCGGACTGATGGGCTGTGAAGATACAAGATCGAAGACTCTCTCCCGTGTCCGAATGGGACTCTCCTTGGCGTGGAAGGCAAGCTTGGTGCCCTGATATGAAGATTCCTTTCTCTGTAACCGACTTTGTACAAACCTAGACCCCTCCAGTGTCTATATAAACCGGAGGGCTTAGTCCGTAGAGGCAATCATAATCATAGTCATATAGGCTAGACTTTTAGGGTTTTAGCCATTACGATCTCGAGGTAGATCAACTCTTGTAATACTCATATTCATCAAGATCAATCAAGCAGGAAGTAGGGCATTACCTCCATAGAGAGGGCCCGAACCTGGGTAAACATTGTGTCCCCCCGTCTCCTGTTACCATCAACCTTAGACGCACAGTTTGGGACCCCCTACCCGAGATCCGCCGGTTTTGACACCGACATTGGTGCTTTCATTGAGAGTTCCTCTATGCCGTCAATAGAAGGATCGATGGCTCGCCTTGTCGTCAACGACAAAATCACCTCTGGAAGGGCCGTAGCTCCTGGGCAGATCCTCCAGCTTGATAGTTTTACCATGGGCGCCTGCTCGGCCGTTAAGCCAAAACCGGTCCCCAAACTGCCAAAATCATCTCCGCATCGGCCTCGAACACTCAGATAAGATGGATCCGACAGATGTCTCGTCTTTGAACGAACTTCTAAATCGCATCACCGCCCTGGGGGTCGCAACAGACTACGATCGGAATGGGCTTAAACCCGATCAAAGGGAAATCAGGTCCCCGCTAATCACCCATCTGGTTGCGGTTGTGGAGGAGCAATCCAAGGATATCTCTCCCCCTATGCTGAGAACAAGCTACGTTCGGATTTCCGAGCCCTGCGAGCCGGATACCCATCTTCGGGAAGAGACTCCTTGTCCTCCGAACATAGAACCAGGCGTTGAGCTTGAAAACTCCCAGGATATTCCAGATCTTGGGCTAGTGACCTCAGAAATTCTTAAAACTCCGGATCCCACAGTGGGTCAGGGTTCGAATTTAAGCCCGCCCGCCCACCACAAGAAATATTCCCCAAGCAATTCCGGTCCTCCGGACATATGCGACCTAATGTATGGGCGGCAGCAACCTTAGGAAACAGTCCATCACTTTTGGGCCAGATTCCTCCTTGTTAAAAACAAGATCAAAGATTGTTGCGACGACGACGCGGTTTCAGTATTTTGCCGCAATTGTACGGACGAGGGGATCCTCAATGCCCTCAATCGATGCCGCATACTACACTTTACAGATTTGGCACACATAGTACAGAAGTATTGCGCAATGGAAAGCGCCTGGAAAGCCCAGACAACTCAGTGGGAACCGCGGACCTTTAAGCCACCCACCGGACGGGCAAAAAGGATGCACCCACACGGGGCACCTTATCATCACCCTACAGACAAGAACATTAAGCCCTTAATGAGAGACAGAACTGTCCTTGATGAATGGCTTGACAAGCCCTGTCAGATACACACGACGCTAAATTCCGAACCAACACACAACCTTCGGGCATGTTGGGTACTCCGGCAGGTGGCCAAGAGCGGTGAGGTTATCCTCACCAATACGACCTAAGAGAAATACTCTCCGGAGGACGACGATCTCAACGTCTTTACGGCCTTCTAGACCTTTTCTTCAAATAATCGGCGTAAAAGGGCACTCCGCGACCTCGCCGAAGTCAACCAAGTAGTCGCAGTAAACCCTTGGAACGATACGGCGATAACTTTCACTGCCAACGACGAACCGAGGGCTTGATCAGTCCGCGCACCAGCCGCTTTGGTCTTAAACCCAATCGTCGATGGTTTTCAGCTCGCTAAAGTGCTCATGGACGGCGACAGCAGACTGAATCTCATCTACAAGGACACGCTCGATAAAATGCAAATAGATAAGAGCCGCATCGAGCAAAGCAGCACAACCTTTCGAGGCATTATCCCCAGTCGAGAAGCGCGATGCTGGGGGAAAATCAAACTCGATGTGGTATTCAGCACGCCGGAGAACTATAGGTCCGAAGAGTTAACCTTCCACATGGCACCTTTCAACAGCGGATATCACGCCCTATTGGGGCGAGACGTGTTCACACGCTTTGAAGCCATACCCCATTACGGGTACATGAAGCTCAAAATGCCCGGGCCCAACAGAGTTATCACTATCACCAGTGATCAGGACATAGCACTCCACGCCGAGAACAAAACCGCATCCTTGGCCCTCGAGGCATTATCCGAGGCCCTTGCGGCCGAGGAACAAACCGCTCTGCGTTCCACAGTGGACAGAGACGACGTAATCCTCGATAAGAGGCTTAAGTCCACTTCTTTCAAGCCAGCAGACGAAATAGTCAAATTTCAAGTTCACCCGACGGATCCTAATAAAACAACAGCCATTGGAGCACAGCTGGATCCGACGGTCGACGCCGCCCTAAGAGCATTCCTGCGTGAGAACTGGGACATCTTTGCCTGGTATCCCTCGGACATGCCAGGAATCCCACGCAGACTCGCTGAACACAGCCTCAATATAATAAAGGGGTCCAAGCCAGTCAAGCAAACACTGCGGCGATTTTCCGAACCCAAGCGGCAAGCTATGGGGGAGGAGCTAGCCAAACTACTTAAAGCCGGGTTCATCAGAGAGATCAAACACCCGGACTGGCTAGCAAACTTGGTCATGGTGCCAAAGAAGGACAAATTCTGGCGCCTATGTGTCGATTTCAAAGACCTCAACAAGGCTTGCCCTAAGGACCACTTCCCACTGCCCCGCATTGACCAAAGCATTGATGTAACGGCAGGACACGATTCACTGTGTTTCCTCGATGCATACTCCGGATACTATCAGATTAAAATGAAGGAATCCGATCAGGCCGCAACGGCATTCATTACTCCGTATGGGCCTTTCTGCTTCAACACTATGCCTTCCGGACTCAAAAACGCCAGCGCCACTTACCAACACATGATTCAAACATGCCTAGAAAAACAAATTGGCAAGACGGTGGAGGCATATGTAGATGATGTAGTCATCAAAACTAAACATGTCGAATCATTGGTGGATGACTTACGCCTTACTTTCGACAACCTCTGTACATATGACTCAATCCGGAAAATGCGTTTTCGGCGTTCCGGCCGGAAATCTGCTCGGGTTTATTGTTTCCAATAGAGGAATCGAAGCAAATCCGGCCAAAATCCGAGCCTTGTCACAATTGGCAACGCCAACAGACCTAAAGCAGGTCCAAAAACTAGCTGGGTGCGTGGCAGCCTTGAGCCGCTTTATCTCCAGATTGGGAGAGAAGGCGCTGCCGCTCTATCGCCTGCTCCGATGTACCGACTACTTAGAGTGGACGGACGCGGCAATAGCCGGGTTGGAAGAAATAAAAACTTTGTTAGCAAACAACCCAATCCTTATCACACCTAACATCGGCGAACCTATGCTACTGTACATATCTGCAACTCACCAGGTAGTGAGCGATGTACTCGTCGTCGAACGAGAGGAAGAGGGACACAAATTCCCACTCCAAAAATCAGTATATTATGTATCGATGGTTCTCACACCATGCAAATCCCGATACCCGCACTATCAAAAGATAGCGTATGCGGTTTTCATGGCATCTCGGAAGTTGCGGCACTACTTTCAAGAGTGCTCGATCATGTTGGCCTCTGAGGTACCACTGAATGAAATCATAAACAATTGAGACACCACCGGCCGCATTGAAAAATGGGCTATCAAGCTCTTACCATTTGAAATAACATACAAGCCACGCCGAGCTATTAAATCTCAGGTGTTGGCCGACTTTGTCGCTGAATGGACAGAAGCCGAACTCCCTAAAGAATACGGCACATACTCCAACTGGGTGATGTACTTCAACGGCTCCAAAATGTTAGCCGGATTGGGGGCCGGTGTCATCCTAACATCCCCTACAGGGGACACAGTCCGTTATGTATTACAAATCATGTATACGGACTCCAATAACGCAGCCAAATATGAGGCACTACGACATGGTCTCCGGATGGCTGTTTCTATGGGCATACAACACGTCGAGGTGCGCGGGGATTCAAACCTCGCAATATCCCAAATAAATGGAGCTTTCGATGCAAAAGATCCAAAGATGGCGGCTTACCGCAACGCCGTACTCAAAATATCAGCTCGGTTTGAGGGGCTCAAGTTCCTACATATGGCCCGAGACAGTAATCAAGAGGCAGACATCCTTGCTCGAATGGGCGCTAAACGCGACCCCGTCCCGCCTAACACCTTCGTGGAAAGGCTTTTTAAGCCATCCCTAGTATGGCAGGATGAGAGCGAAAATACCAGTCCGGTGCCGATCACACCCCTGGATGCCGAACATGATTCGGAGATCATTGGGGGCTCGGGCACCGAACCAACACCTTTCGCCCATGTAATCATGGCGGTAATCGCTCCGTGGACCGAACCTTTCTTGGCCTACCTTAATGGGCAGAAGCTCCCCGATGACCAGAATGAGGCTCGTTGTATCGTTTGACGCTCGAAAGCCTACAAAGTTCATGAAGGAGAACTCTACAAGAAAAACACTACTAGAGTTCTTCAAAGATGTATCTCCAAAGAGGAGGGGCGGAAACTCTTGGACGAAATACATGCTGGCCTCGGCGGCCATCATGCCGCAGCTGGGGCCCTTGTAAGCAAGGCCTTCCGTACAGGTTTCTTCTGGCCCACGGCTCGAGCAGATGCACATGCCCTTGTACAGCGCTGTGTCCGATGCCAGCTTTTTGCCAATCAAAGCCATATGCCGCTCACAACCCTAAGAACAATCCCCATTACCTGGCCTTTTGCGGTCTGGGGCCTAGACATGGTCGGACCCCTTAAAGGGGGAAGCCATAAGAAGAAATATTTACTGGTTATGGTAGATAAATTCACTAAGTGGATAGAGGCCCAACCAGTAAAACCGGCTAAAGCCGGACCGGTGATAGATCTTATCTCCGGTTTTGTAGACCGTTATGGTGTCCCACATAGCATAGTTACTGACAACGGCTCTAACTTCACAGCTGACGAGGTGAAAAATTGGTGTGCGAATCTGGGTATCAAGCTCGATTACGCCTCCGTATATCACCCTCAAACAAACAGTCAGGTTGAACGGGCCAATGGCTTGATAATGAGTGGCATTAAACCCAGACTAGTGCGATCCCTAAAGGAGTCGGATAAACACTGGGTCGAGGAGCTCGACTCCGTACTCTGGGGGCTGCAAACCACACCCAATCGCACGACCGGATACACACCCTTGTTTATGGTGTACGGCGCAGAGGCTGTCTTGCCCTGTGACATTATTCATGACTCACCTCGAGTGTGCATGTATGAAGAGAGAGAAGCCGAGCTTGATCGGCAGGACGATCTAGACGACCTGGAAGAGGAGCGTGATGTCACAAGAGCCCGTTTCACATTTTACCAACAACAGGCTCGAAGATACCAAAGCAGAGAAGTGCGAGCGAAGACATATAATGTTGGCGAACTCATTCTACGCCTACCAGAGAAGAAAAAGGACAAGATCAAGCCCAAATGGGAGGGTCCCTTCATTATATATGAAGTTCTCAATGGAGGAGCCTATCGCCTTCGCAATGCATCGGATAATCGCTTAGAGCCGAACCCATGGAACGCGGCTCGACTCAGAAGATTCTACGCCTAAGTCCGGACATCTACCTCTATTCGTTCCTTTTTCTCCTTTTCAATTTTTTCTTTTTCTCGTTTTTATACGATTTCTAGCATGTGTTCGGGTAGGCCGCACACTTGAGGGGTATGCATGTTTAAATGTACACACCCCACCATAACTGGGGGCTTCTCTCAATAGAAGCTTATTATTATTTTGAGCATAGAGCTCACCATATATATGTGTCGTTTGCTCATATATGTCCTTTCTTCGCCATTATATGCACCTCTATGACTTAAGTTTTTGCCAAGCTGGGTTTCCTGGCTCCTGTGCTTATGCCCTACGTTCCCGCTTGTTCGGCTAGGGCATAAAGGGAGCACCTCTGCGATTGTTACAAACCGGGTCATCCGAACATGTACCTCAGATGGGTGAAACCGAAAGCTAGCGTTCTTAAGAGAATAATTGGTCGGCGGACAAACGATGAACGGCCTTCGTGGCAATATATAAAGTCTCAAAATATAAAGCCTCTTGTGATTTTTAGCACCACAGCATAGGCATGCATAAACAAGACATGCTGACCCAGGGAGAGGAACCCTTAAAGGAACTATTCTCTCTGGAAGATGTTTCTTATGTTAAAAAGTAATATAACATAACTCCCCGAATACAGCTTGTATGTTCAAGCAACTATGACCGGACTGCCTGGTTTCCGAACATACTCGGTGTTTACCACAGGTATGGTATTCGGAAACACTCCAAACCTTGGGTTTCGGAGGTCGAAGCGGAAGGTCTGCCATGACAATTTTTTTATAATTCGGCTGGAGATAAGTTTGATGATAAAATGTATTGCTACATGGAATCACACACCTACTCTTTATCTATATCATCTATCAGGTTGTCTAGTTTACAGTCCGGCTGTGGAAGTTTGGCGGCGGTCTTCACTTGGTCGTACACCAAGCTAACCGGAATTTCTTGTCCGTCTAGTCCCCGAGGTCTGACTTGGGCCATATGATTCGGATCAAGTCCGGTATACCGCGTTTTCACCATGGCCCAGGCTTCTCGTGCACCTTCTCGACATGCTGATGCCTTCCATAGCTCAAAACAAAGACGAGCTCCCTTGAATAAATCACGAGCTCCTCCATAATTCCTGGAGGAGAATCGGATGGCCATAAAGCCTTAGCCATGTTCCTCATTGCTTTCCGAGCTCGCTCGTGCACTTTGGATAGCTCTTGCAGCAAGTTGCCTTGAAATCCGGGCACTTCTCCCTTGGGCCGCCCAGTTAACAAACCTATTGGAACAAATCTCATTAAACTTTCCATCAGGGGACCATATGAAAGTTAGGTTCAAGGACATACTAAATGTGCCGCCTTTCAGCTTTCTGTTCTCCTTCAAGGCATCCGACAATTGGGCTCTTACGTCCTTTAGCTCTTCGGATTGCTTGATGTTTGCATCACGTAGTTTGTTCTTCTCATGAATGGTCTGTGTTAATACACGTTGACCAGCTGCTTCTTGCCCCTCGGCATGTTGTTTGTCCGCCTGAGAAGCCTTTAGCCTCTCCTCCAACTGATCTGTCGATCCTGCTGTTGTAAACAAAACAATGCATATTTAAAAATAATTGTTGGCACAAAATCGTATTTTTCGGACACTATTGTTCTTACCATTCGGTGCCTTCTTGGATTTCTTCAAATTTTCCAGTTCGGCGGTGACAACAGTTAGCTTGGTCCGACATTCTTCAAGCTCCTTGGACAACATGTTATTTTTCTCCATGAGTGCCTGATGATATAACGACCCTTAAATTAGTTGGGCCAACTGCTTCAAGTCTCGGGGGCTACTGGCACATGATTATTGAATCTACGCAAAGTTTTTACCCGCATATCCTTTGAAAGCTGGTGAGTGGCTCTGGCAAGTCCATCCCGAGCAGCTCGGATATATGCATCCGCAGAGCTGAGGGCATTGAATGCCTCTTTGGTGAAACTTGGGTCGCACATGGCCTCTTTCCGCCGCCGATGATTCATTGTGCTCTCCACTTCGGAATTGGTGACGGATACATTATCTGAATCCTCTTGGAGATGACAATCTGGCATTGAGCCTGTATGAACCCTAGTCCTTGTGGCAGGGTCCGGGGCTGGATTGGTAAATGCATGGCCGGCGAGGTCCCCGGATATAGTCCGGCGTATGCTCTTCCTAAAAATGGCCCAACGGAAAAACGTCACAATTCGGTCTATCCGCCGAGTGCATGTTAAAAACTATACCTCTTTGGTGAAGGCGGGGGCCCGGTAGTATCACCGTTTGCCCTTCTTTTCAAAGACTCGCCCTGCGCGGGCGTCGCCTTCTTAGAGGACGCCTCTGATACAGCTCGGCGAGACGAGCGCCGCCCCTTCGGAGCATGAGACAGTGCGGTGGGTGAGGCGCAATGGGAAAACTCTTTTGGAGGAGACGTCTCCTACGTACTTACATGGGAGGAGGGGAGAAGGCCAGGGTAATAGGCTATAATGGCCACTTCCGTGCCGTCATAGCTCACCTTATAAAAGACTCCCCGCGTAAGTTCTTAAATATATCCGGATCTTCTTCATATCCGGGATCCAGGTCTAGAACATGGTCCTCCGGCTGCGGAGCGGGGCTGTAGACCCCCTAGACGAATTTTCTCCACTGCTATTAAAAGTAGCTGGATTAAATTCAACTAGCATAACTCTGGAAAAAGGCTGAGTGAGGCCAATAATAAAAAAACTCACCCAGTCGATGGGGTTATACATGGAAGAACTTTCCCGACATTTCAAGCGAGTGAAGTCTTCCTTCTCCCCTTTGTAAAGGTCAACTAAGATGGTGGCCAGGGCGGCGAAATTGTCTGGACCCTTGCGTAGACAACGGGATGCATCGTCCTCCCCGTTGTAATTCAACATAGGAAAACCTCTCGATTGGAGCGGCTGAATGCATCGCGTTATTGAAATCACCATTACCTCGATTATAGACAGCCCAGAGTTGGCAAGTACTCTGATCTTGCTGGCTAACCTCGTAACCTCCGCACTGTCTTCTTCCTCGAGGCTTCAGGGATGCCAGCTGGCGTGCTTCTTTAAAGGAGCACTGGAGAATTTGGGAAGACCACGCCGGATTGGGTCCGGAAGAACGACGTCTTCAATATAAAACCATTCCGAGGGCCACTCTTCGGATGCCTTCTTCTAAGTGCCGGACAGGTATCCTGTCTCGGCTATGCGCCATACTTCGGTGCCGCCCACCTCGAATATAGATCCCTTTTGGGAGCAGGGGACGAGGCAGAAGAATTTCCACCATAGCTCGAAATGAGCCTCACAGCCTAGAAACAGCTCGCAAAGAGCAACGAAGCCCGCGATGTGCAGGATGGATCCTGGCGTCAGATTGTGCAGTTGGAGGCCGTAATACTCTAGGAGACCTCTGAGGAAAGGGTGGATAGGAAATCCTACGCCTCTCAAAAGGAAGGAAACAAAGCACACCCGCTCCTCTTTAGAAGGATTGGGGAAATTCTCCACCAGGGCTTCGCCATTGAGGGAAGTTAATCCAGCCCGAACGGAGACTAGATCCGCGGGAGGAAGATATCCCTGCGTCTGAAGTTTATTCAGATGTGCATGGGATACCGAGCAGCTTTCCCAGTCGCCTTTTTGAAGGCCGTGGGGGTGTGAGGAAGAGCTAGGAGCACCGGCCATGTTTGGCAATTTCCTATGGAGAGTTCTAAGGATTTCCGTGTGGTGCGGAATGGCATCTGAGACCTAATCTCCTTAAATAGGCGCTTTCCCCGCATGGTCGAGGGGTTATTTGTAAAAAAACACCTAGACCGTTTGCATTCATTCGACAAGTGGAAGCCGAGGCGACGGCAGCAAAGAATAAATACAATATGATATTTAGTGTGGAGCCGAATTATCGTCAATCCGAAGTGTAATGGAGAACCCGCCTTGCAAAGCCGAAGACATAAAGCTGGATACTACGTCGACATTGAAGGCAAGTTCGGGGGCTACTGAGGGAGTCCTGGATAAGGGGGTCCTCGGGCGTCCGGGCTATGTGACATGAGCCGGACTGATGGGCCGTGAAGATACAAGATAGAAGGCTTTCCCCCGTGTCCGGATGGGACTCTCCATTGCGTGGATAGCAAGCTTGGCGGCCAGATGTGTAGTTTCCTTTCTCTGTAAACCGACTCTGTACAACCCTGGCCCCCTCTGGTGTCTATATAAACTGAAGGGGTTAGTCCATAGAGGCCATCACAAATCATACAGGCTAGACATCTAGGGTTTAGCCATTACGATCTCGAGGTAGATCAACTCTTGTAACTCCTATACTCATCAAAGTCAATCAAGCAAGAAGTAGGGTATTACCTCCATTAAGAGGGCCCGAACCTGGGTAAACTTCGTGTCCCCCGTCTCCTATTACCTTTGATCCTCAGACGCACAGTTCGGGACCCCCTACCCGAGATCGACCAGTTTTGACACCGACACCTCAGAGTTCAATCCTCTCCTTTACAAAGGTGGGCCTTATTCATCAACCCCTTAATCCTTCCGACTCAAATTATCAGGGAACTTCTAACTCATCTTCTGGTGACTACTGGAACTCAACTGCCTGCCTTCAAGATTGCTCCTGGGTGAGAACATTTGACTTCTTTGCTTTAACACTTTTATGCTGAAATATTCAAATCCTCATATCTTATTTTCAGTGGCATAGCCAAACCAAGCAAGAAGTTCAAGATAAGCAAGCCGACCGAAGATCCCAAGGTCAATGAGCCGGAGAGACAGTCGTCAATATCCGAAGCTTCAAATCAGAACCCTGAAACCACTGCCGATGACCCGCCACCAGAAACTCATAATGTCATAGTGGATCCAATGGGTGTTGACCCGTCCAGTGCTAAGCCGTGAAGCCCCACCAAGCCTGCTGAAGAGGATGCTGAGGATGTTGTGGTCACTGGGACTGGTTATGCAAAACCAGGAAATCCTACTGTCTTGGCGAAACATAGCGCCAAGGAAGAAGTTTTAACCGCCGGAAAAGGCAAATGGAAGTTGGACCTGGAGAGCTATGCCCGCTTTAACGCAAGTGAAATCCATGCGGGCTATTTGAGACGCCTTCATACCCGCCATGACATGGAGGCCGGCCTGGTAAACCTGATGAAGGAATGCTTTGAGGTAAACACCCAAACCCTTCTCATATGAATCCATGTCAGCCGCCAAGTCTAGAGGATATGAAAGAAGTGAAAATACTGTAGACTTAAATAATAGCCTTCATCTTGTAGCTTCTCAAAATCAGTTTATCTCCATTAGATCCAAATGATTAGTCCCCAAGGGCTGGTTTAAACTGAATAGTTAAGCCGGGACTTAAAATCATGTTGCAAAAAATCCGAATATGTAGCCCCCATGGGTCGGCTTATATTAAAAAATTGAGCCGGGCCATTAAATACATTTGTTCTTAAACATGACCTACATTAGCCCCCAAGTGCCAAGGCGAGTACTTGTAATGTGCTTGGGACTTCAATAGAGTGATCATCATAACTGCTAAGTGCTGCTTGACTATTACTTTTCAGGCTGAATTAAGCATGAAGGAGTCACAAGTAGTCTACTTGCTGCAGAATATCAAATCACAACAAGTAGAAACTTCAAAAGCCAGGTCAGAACTGAAAGCCACCTTGGAAGCATCTGAAAAATTGAGAATGAACTTCAACACTAAATGAGCGGCTGGGATACTGAGAAGGCGGCTCTATTGAAAAGAGCTGAAGACACTGAGGCCGCTCTTAAGCCGGCGACTGAAGAGTTATCCGGCTTGAAGCGATACATTAACCATATGACAACTGCCATCTTTGGTAAGTAAGATTGCACTTCAATCTTTCACCATCGATTTACTCTGACCCACCTGGCGACTTATTAGTATGTTTGCTCAACAGGACCGTGAAGGAAATATGCCCTAGAGGCAATAATAAAGTTGTTATTTATATTTCCTTATATCATGATAAATGTTTATTATTCATCCTAGAATTGTATTAACTGGAAACTTAGTGCATGTGTGAATACATAGACAAAACAGAGTGTCCCTAGTATGCCTCTACTTGACTAGCTCGTTAATCCAAGATGGTTAAGTTTCCTAACCATAGACATGTGTTGTCATTTGATGAATGGGATCACATCATTAGAGAATGATGTGATGGACAAGACCCATCCGTTAGCTTAGTATAATGATCGTTAAGTTTTATTGCTATTGCTTTCTTCATGACTTATACATATTCCTCTGACTATGAGATTATGCAACTCCCAAATACCGGAGGAACACCTTGTGTGCTATCAAACATCACAACATAACTAGGTGATTATAAAGATGCTCTACAGGTGTCTCCGAAGGTGTTTGTTGGGTTGGCATAGATCAAGATTAGGATTTGTCACTCCGAGTATCGGAGAGGTATCTGCTACCTCTTGAGCACTGCGTTGGTTTTCCCTTGAAGAGGAAAGGGTGATGCAACAAAGTAGCGTAAGCATTTCCCTCAGTTTTTGAGAACCAAGGTATCAATCCAGTAGGAGGCTACGCGCGAGTCCCTCGTACCTACACAAAACAAATAACTCCTCGCAACCAACGCGATAAGGGGTTGTCAATCCCTTCACGGTCACTTGCGAGAGTGAGATATGATAGATATGATAGGATAATATTTTTGGTATTTTTATGATAAAGATGCAAAGTAAAATAAAAGCAAAGTAAAAAGCAAAGGAAATAACTAAGTGTTGGAAGATTGATATGATGAAGATAGACCCGGGGGCCATAGATTTCACTAGTGGCTTCTCTCAAGAGCATAAGTATTTTACGGTGGGTGAATGAATTACTGTTGAGCAATTGACAGAATTGAGCATAGTTATGAGAATATCTAGGTATGATCATGTATATAGGCATCACGTCCGAGACAAGTAGACCGACTTCTGCCTGCATCTACTACTATTACTCCACTCATCGACCGCTATCCAGCATGCATCTAGAGTATTAAGTTCATGAAAACAGAGTAACGCCTTAAACAAGATGACATGATGTAGAGGGATAAATTCATGCAATATGATAAAAACCCGATCTTGTTATCCTCGATGGCAACAATACAATACGTGCCTTGCTGCCCCTACTGTCACTGGGAAAGGACACCGCAAGATTGAACCCAAAGCTAAACACTTCTCCCATTGCAAGAAAGATCAATCTAGTAGGCCAAACCAAACCGATAATTCGAAGAGACTTGCAAAGATAACCAATCATACATGAAAGAATTCAGAGAAGATTCAAATATTGTTCATAGATAAACTTGATCATAAACCCACAATTCATCGATCTCAACAAACACACCGCAAAAAGAAGATTACATCGAATAGATCTCCACGAGAGAGGGGGAGAACATTGTATTGAGATCCAAAAAGAGAGAAGAAGCCATCTAGCTACTAACTATGGACCCGAAGGTTTGAGGTAAACTACTCACACTTCATCGGAGAGGCTATGGTGATGATGTAGAAGCCCTCCGTGATGGATGCCCCCTTCGGCGGAGCTCGGAACAGGCCCCAAGATGGGATCTCATGGGTACAGAAGGTTGCGGTGGTGGAATTAGGGTTTTGGCTCCGTATCTGATCGTTTGGGGGTACGTAGGTATATATAGGAGGAAGGAGTACGTCGGTGGAGCAACAGGGGGCCCACGAGGGTGGA
>NC_057811.1:232739870-232757493 GCF_018294505.1 Triticum aestivum | reverse complement strand
CTACCTCGTGGCCTCCTCTTTTGTTTCTTGACGCAGGGTCCAAGTCTCCCGGATCATATTCTTCCTAAAAATCACGTTCCAGAAGGTTTCATTCCGTTTGGACTCCGTTTGATATTCCTTTTCTGCGAAACGCTGAAATAGGCGAAAAACAACAATTCTGGGTTGGGCCTCCGGTTAATAGGTTAGTCCCAAAAATAATATAAAAGCGAATAATAAAGCCCAATAATGTCCAAAACAGTAGATAATATAGCATGGAGCAATCAAAAATTATAGATACGTTGGAGACGTATCAGGCATCCCCAAGCTTAATTCCTGCTCGTCCTCGAGTAGGTAAATGATAAAAACAGAATTTTTGATGCGGAGTGCTACTTGGCATAATTTCAATGTAATTCTTCTTAATTGTGGTATGAATATTCAGATCCGAAAGATTCAAGACAAAAGTTTAATATTGACATAAAAATAATAATACTTCAAGCATACCAACTAAGCAATCATGTCTTCTCAAAATAACATGGCCAAAGAAAGTTATCCCTACAAAATCATATAGTCTGGCTATGCTCCATCTTCACCACACAAAGTATTTAAATCATGCACAACCCCGATGACAAGCCAAGCAATTGTTTCATACTTTTGACGTTTTCAAACTTTTTCAATCTTCACGCAATACATGAGCGTGAGCCATGGACATAGCACTATATGTGGAATAGAATGGTGGTTGTGGAGAAGACAAAAAAGGAGAAGATAGTCTCACATCAAATAGGCGTATCAACGGGCTATGGAGATGCCCATCAATAGATATCAATGTGAGTGAGTAGGGATTGCCATGCAACGGATGCACTAGAGCTATAAGTATATGAAAGCTCAACAAAAGAAACTAAGTGGGTGTGCATCCAACTCGCTTGCTCACGAAGACCAAGGGCATTTTGAGGAAGCCCATCATTGGAATATACAAGCCAAGATCTATAATGAAAAATTCCCACTAGTATATGAAAGTGACAAAATGAGAGACTCTCTATCATGAAGATCATGGTGCTACTTTGAAGCACAAGTGTGGTAAAAGGATAGTAACATTGTCCCTTCTCTCTTTTTCTCTCATTTTTTTATTTGGGCCTTTTCTCTTCTTCTTTTTATGGCCTCTTTTTTACGTCCGGAGTCTCATCCCGACTTGTGGGGGAATCATAGTCTCCATCATCCTTTTCCTCGCTTGGGACAATGCTCTAAAAATGAAAATCATCACATTTTTATTTTCTTACAACTCAACAATTACAACTCGATACTTAGAACAAAATATGACTCTATATGAATGCATCCGGCGGTGTACCGAGATATGCAATGAATCAAGAGTGACATGTATGAAAGAATTATGAACGGTGGCTTTGCCACAAATACCATGTCAACTACATGATCATGCAAAGCAATATGACAATGATGGAGCGTGTCATAATAAACGGAACGGTGGAAAGTTGCATGGCAATATATCTCGGAATGGCTATGGAAATGCCATGATAGGTAGGTATGGTGGCTGTTTTGAGGAAGGTTTATGGTGGGTATATGATACCGGCGAAAAGTGCGCGGTATTAGAGAGGCTAGCAATGGTGGAAGGAAGAAGGGTGCGTATAGTCCATGGACTCAACAGTAGTCATAAAGAACTCATATACTTATTGCAAAAATCTACAAGTTATCAAAGCAAAGTATTACGCGCATGCTCCTAGGGGGATAGATTGGTAGGAAAAGACCATCGCTCGTCCCCGACCGCCACTCATAAGGAAGACAATCAATAAATAAATCATGCTCCGACTTCATCACATAACGGTTCACCATACGTGCATGCTACGGGAATCACAAACTTTAACACAAGTATTTCTCAAATTCACAACTACTCAACTAGCATGACTCTAATATCACCATCTTTATATCTCAAAACAATTATCAAGCATCAAACTTCTCATAGTATTCAACACACTCATAAGAAAGTTTTTACAAATCTTGAATACCAAGCATATTAGGATTATTTAAGCAAATTACCATGCTATTTAAGACTCTCAAAATAATCTAAGTGAAGCATGAGAGATAAATAGTTTCTATAAAACAAATCCACCACCGTGCTCTAAAAGATATAAGTGAAGCACTAGAGCAAAACTATATAACTCAAAAGATATAAGCGAAGCACATAGAGTATTCTAACAAATTCCAAATCATGTATGGCTCTCTCAAAAGGTGTGTACAGCAAGGATGATTGTGGTAACTAACAAACAAAGACTCAAATCATACAAGACGCTCCAAGCAAAACACATATCATGTGGTGAATAAAAATATAGCTCCAAGTAAAGTTACCGATGGAAGTAGACGAAAGAGGGGATGCCTTCCGGGGCATCCCCAAGCTTTGGCTTTATGGTGTACTTAGATTATCTTGGGGGTGCCATGGGCATCCCCAAGCTTAGGCTCTTGCCACTCCTTGTTCCATAATCCATCAAAATCTTTCACCCAAAACTTGAAAACTTCACAACACAAAACTTAACAGAAAAATCTCATGAGCTCCGTTAGCGAAAGAAAACAAAAGACCACTTCAAGGTACTGTAATGAACTCATTATTTATTTTTATTGGTGTTAAACCTACTGTATTCCAACTTCTCTATGGTTTATAAACTCTTTTACTAGCCATAGATTCATCAAAATAAGCAAACAACACACGAAAGACAGAATCTGTCAAAAACAGAACAGTCTGTAGTAATCTGTGACTAACGCAAACTTATGGAACTCCAAAAAATCAGCCAAAATAGGAAGGCCTAGACAATTTGTCTATTGACAGCAGCAATTGGAATCACTATTTTATCACGTTCTGGTGATTTTTAACAATTGTTTTCACGAACAGAAAGTTTCTGGAAATTACAGCAAGATCAAATAACTATCATCCAAGAAGATCCTATAGGGTTCACTTGGCACAAACGCTAATTAAAACATAAAAACACATCTAACCAGAGGCTAGAACAAATATTTATTCCTAAACAGAAGCAAAAAGCAAAAAACTAATAATAAATTGGGTTGCCTCCCAACAAGCGCTATCGTTTAACGCCCCTAGCTAGGCATAAAAGCAAGGACATATCTAGGTATTGCCATCTTTGGAAGGCAATCCATAAGTGGCTCTCATGATAGATTCATATTGTAATTTTATTTTCTTCCTAGGGAAGTGTTCCATGCCTTTCTTTAATGGAAATTGGAATCTAATATTCCCTTCCTTCATATCAATAATTGCACCAATCGTTCTAAGGAAAGGTCTACCAAGAATAATAGGACATGAAGGATTGCAATCTATATCAAGAATGATAAAATCTACGGGCACATAATTCCTATTTGCAACAATAAGAACATCATTAATTCTTCCCATAGGTTTCTTAACAGTGGAATCCGCAAGGTGCAAGTTTAGAGAGCAATCATCAAAATCACGGAAATCTAGCAAATCACACAAAGTTTTGGGAATAGTGGAAACACTAGCACCCAAATCACATAAAGCATAGAACTCATGATCTTTAATCTTAATTTTAATAGTAGGTTCCCACTCATCATAAAGTTTTCTAGGGATAGAAACTTCCAACTCAAGTTTTTCTTCATAAGACTGCATTAAAGCATCAATGATATGTTTAGTAAACGCTTTATTTTAACTATAAGCATGAGGAGAATTTAGCACGGATTGCAACAAGGAAATACAATCTATCAAAGAGCAATTTTCATAATTAAATTCCTTGAAATCGAAAATAGTGGGTTTATTAGCATCTAGGGTTTTGATTTCTTCAATCCCACTTTTATCAATTTTAGCATCAAGATCTAAAAACTCCGAATTTTTGGAACGCCTTCTAGGTAAAGGTGGATCATATTCAGTCCCATCATTATCAAGATTCATATTGAAAAACAAAGATTTAATAGGGGACACATCAATAACTTTTAGATCTTCATCTTTATTTTCATAGAAATCCGGTTTAGCGACCATCTTATTAACTAAGGTAGCCTGCTTATCCGATATTTCAGCTATCAACTTCTCAAGACGAGCAATTTGGGATCTCAAACCATCAAATTCTTTAGACATATCATCGAGCTCTTTATTCATATAACTCATAAAGCTTTTTTGTTCCTTAAGCTCGTTTCTGAAGAAATTATTATGCTCAAAGTGCAAAACCATAAAACTCCTGACGTTGCTTTCGATCTCTTCTAATCTTTTAAGGTGAATATCACCAAATCTAGGTAGAGCCATCGTGACGAACAAGCAATCCAACACACGAGCAAACAAAAAGCAAGCGAAAAAGAGGCGAACGGAAAAGAGAGGCAAATGGCAAATAATGTAATGCGGGAGATAAGGGTTTGTGATAGGTACTTGGTATGTTAACTTTTGCGTAGACCTCCCCGGCAACGGTGCCAGAAATCCTTCTTGCTACCTCTTGAGCACTGCGTTGGTTTTCCCTTGAAGAGGAAAGGGTGATGCAGCAAAGTAGCGTAAGCATTTCCCTCAGTTTTTGAGAACCAAGGTATCAATCCAGTAGGAGGCTACGCGCGAGTCCCTCGTACCTACACAAAACAAATAACTCCTCGCAACCAACGCGATAAGGGGTTGTCAATCCCTTCACGGTCACTTACGAGAGTGAGATCTGATAGATATGATAGGATAATATTTTTGGTATTTTTATGATAAATATGCAAAGTAAAATAAAAGCAAAGTAAAAAGCAAAGGAAATAACTAAGTGTTGGAAGATTGATATGATGAAGATAGACCCGCGGGCCATAGGTTTCACTAGTGGCTTCTCTCGAGAGCATAAGTATTTTACGGTGGGTGAACGAATTACTGTTGAGCAATTGACAGAATTGAGCATAGTTATGAGAATATCTAGGTATGATCATGTATATAGGCATCACCTCCGAGACAAGTAGACCGACTCCTGCCTGCATCTACTACTATTACTCCACTCATCGATAGCTATTGAGCATGCATCTAGAGTATTAAGTTCATGAAAACAGAGTAACGCCTTAAGCAAGATGACATGATGTAGAGGGATAAATTCATGCAATATGATAAAAACCCCATTTTGTTATCCTCGATGGCAACAATACAATACGTGCCTTGCTGCCCCTACTGTCACTGGGAAAGGACACCGCAAGATTGAACCCAAAGCTAAGCACTTCTCCAATTGCAAGAAAGATCAATCTAGTAGGCCAAACCAAACTGATAATTCGAAGAGACTTGCAAAGATAACCAATCATACATAAAAGAATTCAGAGAAGATTCAAATATTGTTCATAGATAAACTTGATCATAAACACACAATTCATCGGTCTCAACAAACACACCGCAAAAAGAAGATTACATCGAATAGATCTCCACGAGAGAGGGGGAGAACATTGTATTGAGATCCAAATAGAGAGAAGAAGCCATCTAGCTACTAACTATGGACCCGAAGGTTTGAGGTAAACTACTCACACTTCATCGGAGAGGCTATGGTGATGATGTAGAAGCCCTCCGTGATGGATGCCCCCTTCGGCGGAGCTCGGAACAGGCCCCAAGATGGGATCTCATGGGTACAGAAGGTTGCGGTGGTGGAATTAGGTTTTTAGCTCCGTATCTGATCATTTGGGGGTACGTAGGTATATATAGGAGGAAGGAGTACGTCGGTGGAGCAACAGGGGACCCATGAGGGTGGAGGGCGCGCCCTGGGGGGTGGGGGTGGGCGCGCCCCCTACCTCGTGGCCTCCTCTTTTGTTTCTTGACGTAGGGTCCAAGTCTCCTGGATCATATTCTTCCTAAAAATCACGTTCCCGAAGGTTTCATTCCGTTTGGACTCCGTTTGATATTCCTTTTCTGCGAAACTCTGAAATAGGCAAAAAACAACAATTCTGGGCTGGGCCTCCGGTTAATAGGTTAGTCCTAAAAATAATATAAAAGTGAATAATAAACCCAATAATGTCCAAAATAGTAGATAATATAGCATGGAGCAATAAAAAATTATAGATACGTTGGAGACGTATCAGTATCTCTAGGCCCTCTCGGTAATGCACATCACTATAAGCCTTGCAAGCAATGTCACTAATGAGTTAGTTACAGGATGATGCATTGCGGAACGAGTAAAGAGACTTGCTGGTAATGAGATTGAATTAGGTATGATGATACCGACGATCGAATCTCGGGCAAGTAACATACCGATGACAAAGGGAATAACGTATGTTGTTATTGCGGTTTGACCGATAAAGATCTTCGTAGAATATGTAGGAACCAATATGAGCATCCAAGTTCGGCTATTGGTTATTGACCGGAGATGTGTCTCGGTCATGTCTACATAGTTCTCGAACCCGTAGGGTCCGCACGCTTAACGTTCGATGAATATTTGTATTATGACTTATGTGTTTTGGTGACCGAAGTTTGTTCGGAGTCCCGAATGAGATCACAGACATGATGAGGAGTCTCGAAATAGTTGAGAGGTAAAGATTCATATATTGGAAGGTAGTATTCGGACATCGGAATGGTTTCGAGTGGTTCGGATATTTTACCGGAGTACCGAGGGGTTACCGGAACCCCCTGGGGGAAATATTGGGCCTTAGTGGGACTTAGTGGAGAGAGAGGAGGGCCGCAAGGGGTGGCCGCGCCCCCCATTGCAGTCTGAATTGGACTAGGGGGAGGGGGCGGCGCCCCCTTTCCCTCCCCCTCCCCCTCTCATTCTTTTTCCCTCCGGTGGAAGAAAGGAAGGGGGGGCGAATCCTACTAGGTGTGGAGTCCTAGTAGGACCCCCCCATGGAGCGCCCCTCCTGGCCGCCGGCCTCCTCCTCCCCTCCTTTATATATGGGCCGGGGGGCACCCAAAGTACATCAGTTATTCTCTTAGCCGTGTGCGGTGCCCCCCTCCACAGTTTACCCCTCCGGTCATAGCGTTGTAGTGCTTAGGTGAAGCCCTGCGCGGATCACATCACCATCACCATCACCATGCCGTCGTGCTGATGGAACTCTCCCTCGATCCTCTGCTGGATCAAGAGTTCCAGGGACGTCATCGAGCTGAACGTGTGCTGAAAACAGAGGTGTTGTACGTTCGGTACTAAGATCGGTTGGATCGTGAAGACGTTCGACTACATCAACCGCGTTAACCTAATGCTTCCGCTTTCGGTCTACAAGGGTACGTGGACGCACTCTCCCCTCTCGTTGCTATGCATCTCCTAGATAGATCTTGCGTGATCGTAGGAATTTTTTGAAATTGCATGCTACGTTACCCAACAGTGGCATCCGAGCCAGGTCTATGCGTAGATGATATGCACGAGTAGAACACAAAGAGTTTTTGGCGATAATAGTCATACTGCTTACCACCAACGTCTTATTTTGATTCGGCGGTATTGTTGGATGAAGCGGCCCGTACCAACATTACATGACCATGTTCATGAGACCGATTCTACCGACGTGCTTTGCACACAGGTGGTTGGCGGGTGTTTGTTTCTCCAACTTTAGTTGAATCGAATTTGACTATGGCCGGTCCTTGTTGAAGGTTAAAACATCACAGTTGACGAAAAATCGTTGTGGTTTTGGTTCGTAGGTAAGAACTGTTCTTACTAGAAGCGCATAGCAGCCACGTAAAACTTGCAACAATAAAGTAGAGGACGTCGAACTTGTTTTTGCAGGGCATGTTGTGATGTGATATGGTCAAGACGTGATGAGATATAAACTGTTGTATGAGATGATCATGTTTTGTAAAAGTTATCGGCTACTGGCAGGAGCCTTATGGTTGTCACTTTATTGTATGAAATGCAATCGTCATGTAATTGCTTTACTTTATCACTAAGTGGTAGCGATAGTCGTGGAAGCAATAGTTGGCGAGACGACAACGACGCTACGATGGAGATCAAGGTGTCAAGCCGGTGATGATGGAGATCATGATGGTGCTTTGGAGATGGAGATCAAAGGCACAAGATGATGATGGCCATATCATGTCACATATTTTGATTGCATGTGATGTTTATCCTTTATGCATCTTATTTTGCTTAGTACGGCGGTATCCCTCACTAAATTTCAAGGTACAAGTGTTCGCCCTGAGTATGCACCGTTGCTACGGTTCGTCGTGCCAAGACACCACGTGATGATCGGGTGTGATAAGTTCTACGTTCACATACAACGGGTGCAAGCCAGTTTTGCACGTGCAGAATACTCGGGTAAAACTTGGGAGCCTAGCATATGCAGATATGGCATCGGAACACTAAGACCGAAAGGTCGAACATGAATCATATAGTAGATATGATCAACATAGTGATGTTCACCATTGAAAACTACTCCATCTCACGTGATGCTCGGACATGGTTTAGTTGATATGGATCACGTGATCATTTAGATGACTAGAGGGATGTCTATCTAAGTGGGAGTTCTTAAGTAATATGATTAATTGAACTTTAATTTATCATGAACTTAGTCCTGATAGTTTTTGCATATCTATGTTGTTGTAGATCAATATCCCGTGCTACCGTTCCCTTGAATTTTAATGCGTTCCTAGAGAAAGCTAAGTTGAAAGTTGATGGTAGCAACTACACAGACTGGGTCCGTAACTTGAGGATTATCCTCATTGCTGCACAGAAGAATTACGTCCTGGAAGCACCGCTAGGTGCAAGACCCGCTACAGGAGCAACTCCGGACGTTATGAACGTCTGGCAGACTAAAGCTGATGACTACTTGATAGTTCAGTGTGCCATACTTTACGGCTTAGAATCGGGACTTCAAAGATGTTTTGAACGTCATGGAGCATATGAGATGTACCAGGAGTTGAAGTTAATATTTCAAGCAAACGCCCGAGTTGAGAGATATGAAGTCTCCAACAAGTTCTATAGCTGCAAGATGGAGGAGGATAGTTCTGTCAGTGAACACATACTCAAAATGTCTGGGTACCATAACTACTTGACTCAGCTGGGAGTTAATCTTCCTGATGATAGTATCATTGATAGAGTTCTTCAATCACTGCCACCAAGCTATAAAGGCTTCGTGATGAACTATAATATGCAAGGCATGAAAAAGACAATTCCCGAGCTCTTCGCGATGCTAAAGGCTGCAGAGGTAGAAATCAAGAAGGAGCATCAAGTGTTGATGGTTAACAAGACCACTAGTTTCAAGAAAAAGGGCAAAGGGAAGAAGGGGAACTTCAAGAAGAACAGCAAGCAAGTTGCTGCTCAAGGGAAGAAGCCCAAGTCTGGACCTAAGCCGAAAACTGAGTGCTTCTACTGCAAAGGGACTGGTCACAAGAAGCGAAATTGCCCCAAGTATTTGGCGGATAAGAAGGATGGCAAAGTGAAAGGTATATTTGATATACATGTTATTGATGTGTACCTTACTAATGCTCATAGTAGCGCCTCGGTATTTGATACTGGTTTTGTTGCTCATATTTGCAACTCGAAACAGGGGCTATGGATTAAACAAAGATTGGCTAAGGACGAGGTGACAATGCATGTCAGAAATGGTTCCAAGGTTGATGTGATCGCCGTCGGCACGCTACCTCTACATCTACCATCGGGATTAGTTTTAGAACTGAATAATTGTTATTTGGTGCCAGCATTGAGCATGAACATTATATCCGGATCTTGTTTGATGCGAGACAGTTATTCATTTAAATCAGAGAATAATGGTTGTTCTATTTATATGAGTAATATCTTTTATGGTCATGCACCTTTGATGAGTGGTCCATTTTTGTTGAATCTTGATCGTAGTCATACACATATTCATAATATTGAAGCCAAAAGATGCAAAGTTAATAATGACAGTGCAACTTATTTGTGGCACTGCCATTTAGGTCATATTGGTGTAAAGCGCATGAAGAAACTCCATGCTGATGAGCTTTTGGAATCACTTGATTATGAATCACTTGATGCTTGCGAACCATGCCTCATGGGCAAGATGACTAAGACTCCATTCTCTAGAACAAAGGAGCGAGCACTGACTTATTGGAAATAATACATACTGATGTATGCGGTCTAATGAGTGTTGAGGCTCGCGGCGGGTATCATTATTTTTTGACCTTCACAAATGATTTAAGCATATATGGGTATATCTACTTAATGAAACATAAGTCTAAAACATTCAAAGAATTTCAGAATGAAGTGGAAAATCATCGTAACAAGAAAATAAAGTTTCTACGATCTGATCGTGGAGGTGAATATTTGAGTTATGAGTTTGGTCTTCATTTGAAACAATGTTGAATAGTTTCGCAACTCACGCCACCTGGAACACCACAGCAAAATGGTGTGTCCGAACGTCGTAACCGTACTTTATTAGATATGGTGCGATCTATGATGTCTCTTACCGATTTACCGCTATCGTTTTGGGCTATGCTTTAGAGACGGCTGCATTCACGTTAAATAGGGTACCATCTAAATCCGTTGAGACGACACCATATGAACTGTGGTTTAGCAAGAAACCTAAGCTGTCATTTCTTAAAGTTTGGGGCTGTAATGCTTATGTGAAAAAGCTTCAACCTGATAAGCTCGAACCCAAATCGGAGAAATGTGTCTTCATAGGATACCCAAAGGAAACTGTTGGGTACACCTTCTATCACAGATCCGAAGGCAAGATATCGTTGCTAAGAATGGATCCTTTCTAGAGAAGGAGTTTCTCTCGAAAGAAGTGAGTGGGAGGAAAATAGAACTTGATGAGGTAATTGTACCTTCTCCCAGTACAAAAAAATACACTTCCGTAATGATACGTGTTTGTCATAGTAGGTCACATTTTCTATCATGCATGTACATCCATGACAAATTTATGACAAAATCAAGATAGTCATACCTGTGCTGTCGTAGAAGTGTTCCATGAATACCAAAATTATCATCACGGAAGTGTCCACTTCCATGACGATAAATCGCGCGTCACAGAAGTGCTTTCGTCAAGGGTGACCAACACGTGGCATCCACCGTAACGGAACGTCGTTAAGTTATCGAGTCCGGTTTTGGATCCGATAACCCGTTAACAGCCCGGACCAATGGGGATTTTCCACATGTAAAATCATCATTGGCCGGAGGAAACACGTGTTGCCTCACCGTTGGGACAGATGTCATCCACTCATTGGACAGGAGGCGCCTATGATAGGTCGCCACATGGCAGGCCCAACAATGGCCCATTCCGGTGAAAAAGGCCGGCCCAGTAAAAAATAGCAGGCCGACCCATATAAGGCCTACTTGTGTCAGGTCCATTTAAGCCCACGGCCCATACGAGATGTGCCAATTCGGCCCGTCAATGGCCCGTTAAAGATTTGACACCATTGCAGCCCATCGTCAGTTCGAGCCCGTTAACAGCCCGCTATATATTTGGTCTCAATATCGGCCCGATGAGATTTCGGCCTGTTAACGGCCCATTCAGTGGATGGGCCAATTTTCATGATGTACATCTTTCGGCCTTTTAGCGACCCATTTAAATTTTGGGCTAATTGCCAGCCCGGTGTGTCTTTCAGCCTGTTGACGGCCCATAAATCAGTTGGGCCATTTGTAGTCGGACCTGAGTTTCGGCCTTTTAGCGACCCATTTAAGTGTTGGGCCAATTTCCGGCCCGGTGTGTCTTTCAGCCTGGTGACGACCCATATATCTGTTGGGCCATTTGTAGTCGGACCTGAGTTTTGGCCTTTTAGCGACCCATTTAAGTGTTGGGCCAATTCCCGGCCCTGTGTGCCTTTCAGCCTGTTAACGGACCATAAATGAGTTGGGCCATTTGTAGTCGGACCCGAGTTTTGGCCTTTTAATGGCCCATGCCCTTCATGGTCCAATACCAGCCCGGTTTCTCTTTCGGCCTGCTAAAGGCCCACAACACAGTTGGGCCATTTACAATACGACCTGACTTTCGGCTTCTTAGCGGCCCATGCTCTTCATGGTCCAGTACAAGCCCGCTGTCTCATTCGGCCTGCTAAAGGCCCACAGTATAGTTGGGCCATATGTAGCCCGAACTTAGTAACGGCCTGTTAACGGCCCGTGAAATCAATTGGGCCCACCTCTTGCCCGCTTCGATGTCAGCCTGTTAACGACCAGGGAGTTAAGAGGGCCGACCATTAACTTTCGGCCTGGTAATGGCCCATTAACTTAATGGGCCCACTGAAGTTCGTACATGTCTTTAGGCCAAATTAGATAATTTGAGCCCATTACGACGAGCAAATTATGCACAGGACCAAAACCAATCAACCAAAGGTACGACATACAGGGAAAAACATTGCACATCCAGCATATATTACAGGAAATTACATCCACTGGGCAATCAAAGATTGATGCCAGTGCAAATAAATGAACAGAACCTAATGATCTACAACGTCACAATCTGCAACCTCAGCACGGATGACGCCCATAAGCATGTGGGCAAGTTCTTGCTGCTTTGCTACACTGTCTCTGAAAACATTGATCAGTTGTTGTGTCGCACGACTCTGCACCTCTGATTCCTCCACCATTTCCATCATTCCTTCAGCCATTAATTGGTTCACAAACATACATTTTTTCCGTTGCATTCGAGACAGAGGATACTGAATAGATTCAGAGGGAGATTTTGGCAGGCGTGTATTATTGATAGTGGAGAGTGTCTCGACCACTGCATCATAACATAAATTAGGAGGGGAACCAAACAGATTAATCATGAGTTATTGGCATATTACCTCGCCTAGATTTATTGGAAAGAAACAATGGGGTTGCCTTGCTGTTTTTAGAGTTTGTCTTAATATCTTTAGCAGCCTGCACCAAATTAAGGCACTAGCATTGCTATCATTGGCCAAGTCAGATAATAGGAAAGCAACATTGGCACAACGAACGTTTGGGAAACTAGCCAACACCAAATTAACACAATATGGCACAACTATCATCAGCCAGGTAAGGTAATACGGAAGCAACATTGACACAATGAATGAATGGGCAACCAGAGCAGCACTACAATTCTGTAATGTGCATGATATGAGATAGTACACTCATGCAGCTCAGTATGCAAAACTACCAGGCAGTTTTCTTTACAAAAATCAACATTGGCGCCTTTAACATTTTGCTACAACTAATTTTAGATCAAACAAAGGTTGGATTCACGCCGATTAACAAAATACATGCTGATGTAAAAATATAGTGATATACAATAGGTACTTACATCAGCATTGGAGCACAGAGAATTCCCGCAAGATATTTTCCTCTAATACAATCCCAATGAAGGAAGTCTTCTATCATTTAACCTTATTTTCTAAAAGAGAGATGGGTAAGAAACATGTAGAACATATGACCAGAATGCTATAAAATTTCATGATGCGAGGATACACACACGCTTCTTAGAATGGAGTTGACATTCTTTTGCTGGACTGGAGCGGACTAGTTCTTTGGCCACTGGAATCTGTTTATTATCAGTGGGAGTTGGGTTTCTATGTGTTGGAGTAGTATCTATGAAAAATGGAGTTGGTTTATTATCTCCTGGCGTTTGGATCTTTTGCAAAGACCTGGTTTGTAACCCTTCAGATTCTAACATAGCCGTCTTCCCCTTGCATGCCTTATATAGAAGAATGGTGCTTCAATTATAAAACATGCTACAGCAGAGATGGAATAGGTACTGAAGAATAGAAACGCATGACATATTGACATGTATTCCCTCCATCCGAAAATAAATGGATGGGTCTAGGCGTATTTTAGTTCTAGATACATCCAGTTTTATCCATTTCTGCGGCATGTAATCCGGACGGAGGGAGTATGATGTAAGAGCTAGGGATATGACAGGACAACACAGTAAAAAATACACTGAAAACCCACTGCAGAACCAAAGTAATCAAACCCACTGATATGAGATAGTACACTCATGCAGCTCAGGATGCAAAACTACCAGGCAGTTTTCCTTATAAAAATCAACATTGTGGCCTTTAATCATACATTTTGCTACAACTAAATTTAGATCAGATAAAGGTTGGATTCACGCCGATTAACAAAATACATGCTGATGTAAAAATATAATGATATACAACAAGTACTTACATCTGCATTGGAGTACAGAGAATTCCTGCAAGAATCTTTCCTCACAGACAATACTAGTGCAGAAATTATTCTATCTGTTAAGCTTATTTTCTAAAAGAGAGATGGGTAAGAAACATGTAGAAAATATGATCAGCATGCTATAAAATTTCATGATGCAAGGATACGCACACGCTTCTTAGAATGGAGTTGACATATTTTTGCTGGACTGGAGCGGATTAGTTCTTTGGCCACTGGAATCTGCTTATTATCAGTAGGAGTTGGGTTCCTCTGTGCTGGAGTAGTATCTATAAAAACTGGAGTTGGTTTATTATCTCCTGGCGTTTGGATCTTTTCCAAAGACTTGGTTTGTAACCCTTCAGATTCTAACATAGTCGTCTTCCCCTTGCATGCCTTGTATAGAAGAATGGTGATTCAATTATAAAACATGCTATAGCAGAGAGATGGAAAAGGTACTGAAGAATAGAAAGGCATGACATATTGACATGTATTCCCTCCATCCAGAAAAAATGGATGGGTATAGGCGTATTTCAGTTCTAGATACATCCTTTTTTATCCATTTCGGCAACATGTAATCCGGACGGAAGGAGTATGGTGTAAGAGCTAGGGATACGACAGGACAACACAGTAAAAAAACACTAGTTGAATGTAAAACTGTATGCTAGCGGAATACGAACAGAAAAAACTAAGACAACATACACGTGTATGATTGGGAAACTAAGATGGCATTGCAACAGAGCACTAGAACAACACTTCAATGTAAAAAAACATGGTATGGTAGACCGATTAGTACATACTGATGAATAACAATGCATAAGATATTCAGAAGCATGATGTCCAAATTAAGAAGATGGCATTGCGATAGAGTAGAATGACAGTACTTGAATTTGAAAACATGTTATCATGAATGGAATAGGTACTGAAAAATAGGAAGGCATGACATATTTACATGCATGATCAGCATGCTAAGCACATGGCATTGCAACACAGTAGATACACTCAGGACATTATATGCATGTTGTACCCATATCACAGGCCAAGTTAGAGCAAGGACCTTGTGGGGTGAAGAGGATTCAACATCTTTCTGCAAGTCTTCTGAAGAACTGCCTTTACATGTTCCATCATATTGGGTATCATTGACATCAAGTTTAGTGGCCTTTACATTGCTCCGTGAGGTTCTTGTGGATATATCAGTGTGTGCAATTATATCTGACATGCATGGAAGACAACTAGTAGTTAGATTTATGTAATGAGTGCCTGTAGGAGACGACATAAATAGTAGGACTGGGGTTAACTAGCAGCAACAGGTCTCGAAAACTAAAGGGAGAACACAGATGAAAGCTACAGAATATGTATCGTTTGTACTCGAGATTAACTAGATGGCACACAAAAGTATTAAAGAACAACATAGGTAATACTAGAAGGTGGTATAATACTATAATCACCAGCCTGTGGGATAGCATTGGCTGATGGATGATAACTATGGAACAACGTTACCTAAAGAAGAAGTATCTTAGCTGAACTATGGAACAACGTTAACTCCTGAACAAGACCCGTAAGAGATCAGCATGAATATACAGTGAAATGTGATAATCTATTTTCCATGCTTAGATGAATAACAAAGCCATAAATGTCACACACAAGTAAGATGAGGGTACAACCTATCTGGCCGCCATCCATAGGAATGAGCATCATGTGCTGACTTGTCGATGGCCCTGTAGTTGTTGTGGCTGTCCATGTCGGGCACACGCATTCGATGCAAGGAACTGTTGAGTGGGGACTATAGCTCCCTTCTGGTGTATGCTTCCCTTGTTGGAGCAGCTACGGTGAGTTGGAAGACGGTGTGGCTGAAGATGCATATAACGCATAATGTTAAGAACGACACATCTCTTTGATTTGAAGAAATACACTAAGAGATCAACAGCAAGGTACGAGAGTGGTCACACGTCTGTTGACTGAGACTAAATTGGGGTCACACAATTTTATTTTATTTTGGTACTGTCCGATCTACGCCAGATGGCTTGATGGCTGTCTTGTGCCTCCCAGCTGACACTGTTAAGAATCTTCCCCGAAGAGCCAGCGACCAACGGCAGAGCAGCTTGCCTCCGCCGTCCGTGGCCCCGGCCAAAACCCCGCTCCCCGCCCCACCGCACTGCCGTGGTTGCGCCGCCCCCCGGCCAATCCACAAAGACTCCCAATCATCCAGATCCGGCGGCGACAGTACCTTCAACCCACGCAACTCTAAGATAGCCATCTAAGTGCTGCTTCCGCGGCAAACTTGCGGCCCCGCACCCTTACGTTAGACACTAGCCAACCGGCAGCCTAGGAGCTCCGCCGCCTCGAGGGGTGCTGCTTCCCATTGGGAATCGATTGGCCCAGAATAAAAATTCAGACAACTGGCGCCTAAATAAAGTGATTTGAGATGAGGGTGCGACCTATCTGGCGGCATGGTGAAGTAGGCAGGTCCAGCTGCCGAGTCGGTGAGGCCGGCGCGGTTGCGGTGGCCACCGGCGGCAGGGAAACAGCGATGTCGCGACGGTCGACGGCTATGGGGAAGCAGCGCCTGGACTCTGGACGGATCCGAAGTTGGAGCCGCTCCGGCGCCGTGAACAATGGTGGGGGTGAATCGGCACCGGTACGGTTCACGTGGCCGTCGTCGAGGCAGCTCCAGCAGCACGGAGTAAGAGGCACACGACCCAGTGCACGACGGCAAATGGACATCGTCTCCGGCATTAGGGAGGAGGGCGGCTGTGAAATTGGTGCGGTGGGGGGCGCCATGGAGGAGGGGCTGAGGTTTCGCGGCTCGGGAGAAGGGAGCTTCCAGGGAGAAGGTGATTTGGCGCCCACGAGGTATGAATGGGGGGGATTGGGAGGGGAGTGGAACCATGTTTTACAGACGCATTTTTTGAAATGTGAGGGGGAGTTACAGTGCTACCCCTGCCTTTAGGCTTCTCGGCTTGGGTCTGTGTACTGAGGGTCGGGGATAGTAGAGTAACTTTGCTTCTCCCCAAATAGTGGGCGGGAGCGATTTCGGGCGAGGAGGGCGTGTTTTGAAATATAGTGGCGCGAGCGATTTCGGGCGAGGAGAGCGTGTTTCGAAATAGTGGGCGCGAGCTATTTCGGGCGAGGAGAGCGTGTTTTGCCGACCATGGTTTATGAATTATTCGGCACATGTCATTTCGGCCGAGGAGAAGGCGCGCTTGGATGAAGTTACGAACCTACCCTCGATGCACAACGGGCCAATTAATGCGTCTCCCACATCGGACGGTAATTTCGCATCTCCCATTTATTTGCTCGGGCGAATTCCACCGAGCAGAGGATGTTTAACGGTTCGTTCAAAATTTGGAAGAACGATCATCCATGTCTACCTTACCAAGTCGATTCGAATCAAATTTTGAAATATTAGCTTGCCACCTCTTTTTAAATCCAAAATTGAACACCTCAATCGAATAGCATGTTGTAAAGTATTATAGTACTCCATGAACATGTTGAAAGTCAAATTAATTAACTTGTTTGATATACGCATATATCCGTTCATGTGTGGATTGCAGACAACATGTTCTCCAATTTAAATATTTGAATGCAAGTTTACATCGAAACATGGTTTATATCAGTCTTTGATGCATAAAACGCGACCTCCCCCTCTCCCGGACTCCTGCTCTCTCTCT
>NC_057811.1:232718860-232739465 GCF_018294505.1 Triticum aestivum | reverse complement strand
CATCTCTCTCTCTTTGTGTGTGTGCGTGGGGGGGGGGGTCTTTCTAGTTTGCATGCATATATACTCCATCTATAGGTCTCTCTCACACACTATGTATGATTCTCTAGTCCAAGCTAGATATCTTGGGTGCACTCATCATACGCACACAAATTCCTTGGCTCGTTGCCCGTAAATCTCTCACGCACCACTCTGTCATCTCGGAGCTCTTCCCCCCTCTCTCTCAAACTCTCCATCGACCTGGGTCACACATACACATGCATATCTCACTCGCACTCGATAGGCCCATCTAAAACTCTATCTCTCTCCCTCGTTCTCTCTCCATCTCACACGCACACACACAATCTCATGCCTAGCTAGCCAAGTATGATGGTCTCTCACTCAATTGTAGGCACACGCAGTCCCCCCTATATGTATATGACTAGCTAATCTTAGTCTCCATCACAAACATGTGCATGGTCTATCTCGATTTCTCTCGGGGCATCTTTCTATCGCGCACGCACCTCCCTCGATCTCCCACCCATATAGTCCCCTCACGATCTCGAGGGGGTCTCTCTATCACAAACACACCCTCTCGCCCTCCCCATGCGTCCATGTTCTCCATGTGTCCCTCTCGATCTTTGTTCCTTGTTGGCCAGACCTCTATTGGACATGTGCTATAGGGGTGTCTCTCTCCGTTGCAAACAATCACACACTAGCTATCTTCGTGTATCTCCTCGCCTCGCTTTTCTATCTCGGAGATGCATGCGTGATATGTTCGCCTAAGAAACGAAAAAACACACACTCTCTCTAATTTATCGTTTGTTGTCACTTTCTCTTTCACACACATACTCTTTTTGCACACTTACTCATTCTCCTTCACACGCACTTGATCCCTCTCGACTTAGGCACTCTCCTCGGTCCATAGCATATTGATTTATTGAAAAGTCAAACATCACAAAGTTTGACCATGTACGTGGAGAAAAACAATTACATATGGAACGGCAAACATATACCATTAGATTCACCATGAGATGTAGTTTCGTATGATGTATCTTTGGTATTGAAGATATAAATAACATTTGTGTAAACCTGATCAAAGTTTCTAAAGTTTGACTTCTAAAAAAATTACATGCACTGCATTATCGAGCGGATGGAATATCTCTTTCCCCCTCTCAGCTATCTGACGCACCACTCAGCCTTATCAGGGCTCCTCAATCTCTCTCAAACTTTGTATCTCCCTAGTTCACACATACACATGTCTCGCTCGCGCTATACATATAGACCCATCCAACACTCTCCTCCCTTGTTCTCTCTCTATGTGACACGCACCCCCCTAATAAGTACCATAATCCCACACTCCATCATAGGCGCAAGTACTCCCCCCTAAGTATGATTATCTCTCACTAGCCATCAGGAACACACGTATTGTCTCCTTCCATCCATACGTCTATCTCGATATCTCTCGGGGTATCTTCTATCGCGCACACACCTTGTCACTCGATCTCCCACCCATGTAGTCCCATCACGATCTCCAGGGGATCTCTCTATGACAAACATACACTCTCTCCTCCCCATGTCTGCATTTTCTCCATACGTCTCTCTCGACCTATCTCCCTTGTTTGTCAGACCCCTCTTGGCCACGTGCGAGGGGTCTTGCTCTCTCGGTTGCAAACAACCACACACTATCTCCTCACCTTGCTTCCGTTGTCGAAGATGCATGTGTGATATGTTTGCGTAAGACACACACGTTTTTTCTCGACTTTTATTGAGTGTTGTCCATGTCTCTTTCACACACGCACACACACTTTTTTCACTCACTCTTTCTATTTCACTCTCTCTCTCTCCCTCTCTCTCTAGTTAGGGACTCTCTCACGTCCATAAGCATATGGATGTTTTGAAAAGTATAACCTCAGAAAAGTTTGACCAGGTATATGTGGAGAAAAACATTGACATCTGGTCAGATCATTAGATTCATCACAACATGTACTTACTTCATACTATCATTTATCTTTGGTATTGTAGATATAAGTAATTTCTTTATAAACTTGGTCAAAGTTTCAAAAGTTTGACTTTTAAAAAAATGTTGGAACTACATTATCGAACGGAGGGAGTAGGTCTTTCTCTGTCTCTCTCTCTGCTATCTCTCACGGGCCTCCCCTCTCACACGAACACTCTATACCGATGGATTATACGCTCACTGTGTCAGCGTATAGCTCCGTATATTGTTTAGTTGACCGGTCAACCAGTCCACATGCTGCCTTGTCAGCTCGTGTTCTGTATCTTCGTGTGCTGGCCCATGTGGCAGTGGGTGAAAATAAGTAAACTAGAGGCCCACCTGACACGCGGTGAAGTAAACAAAGTTGAAACCACTCGGGGTAGCACCCCGCACGCTAGTAAATTAAGGGCGCATTGAGGACACACTTCTTCCGCGTGGAGGACGCACTCGCGCACAATTCACCACTGCGCGGCGGCATGCACAGAAGGACGCACTCGCGCACACCCAGCACACAACACACACCAGCACACGTGTACACCGGCGTCGCCGCCGGTTGAGATGGACGGCGAGGCAGCCAACAAGCGGAGGCGGCTCGAGCCAAAACCGCATCCGGCGAGCCTGGACTTCATCAGCAGCCTCCCCGACGACATGCTGCTCGTCATCATCGGCCTCCTCCCCACCAAATCTGCCGTGCGGACCGCCCTGCTTTCCCGGCGGTGGCGCCCCCTCTGGCGCCGCGTCCCCTCAACCTCGCCGTCGACAGCTGCCTCTGCGATGGGGATTGCAAACGCATGGCCGCAGTCTCCAAGATCCTTTCATCGCACCCTGGGCCAGCCAGACGCCTCGACATCCGCATGTTCAGTACCAACTGCAAGGTCCAACCCAAGTTCGACGAGTGGTTCTTATTCCCCGCCCTAGATCAGCTTGAGGAGCTCAGCTTTGAAGCTGGACGATATCGCTCTCTGCCGCCGTCCGCGCTCCGCCTCACGCCAACGCTGCGCCGCGCCAGCTTTAGCTCCTGCTATCTTCCCCAGATTAATGTCGCGCCCTCCCTTCTTCTCCCTCAACTCAAGCAGCTCGACCTCTTCGACGTTGTCATCTCGAAGAAGGCGATGGAGCACCTGCTCCGCAGCTGTACTGCGCTCGAGTACCTTCGTCTTGAGCAGATCCACGGGTTCATTAGCCTCCACATCGCCTCGACGAATCTCCGATGGATTTATGTGTCTTGTTGGCCCCGCAATAAGACATCAATTGGGAAGAGATCACTCCAGCTATTCCACGTTATGGTCATTGAGAATGCGCCTTTCCTTGAGAGATTGCTTGTATCGGATCTAGAAGGTCCAACAAAAATCAGGGTCATTGACGCGCCGAAATTGACAGCGTTGGTGCACTCGTCTGCCAAATTCTCCGAACTCTTTATTGGATCCGTAATCGTTCAGGTAAAACACTCATCTTCTTCTCCATCTTCTTGAAATTCACATTTTTAAATTTCTTCTTGATGTATTTATGACCGTCTTCCAGAAAATGATTCCCACAAGCTTGACCCAGTCTATGCGCACAGTGAAGATCTTGGCAATAAAATCTATCGGCTCCAATCTGGATCAAGTTGTTGGATTCCTTACATGCTTTCCGTGCACGGAGAAGCTACTCATCGAGGTGAAACTTCTTTCCTATTAGTAAACGGTAATCACAACGTAGCTCAATTTTTTTTCGTAATTTTCCCAAATTACGATGACAAGTGTAGTGTTCAAACTGCATCTATGCACTGCACCGAAAGAAATGTTTTTAGTATTTTTTCTCATGTGATCACCTGCATCGTTTTTTTTGTACTACTATAGTAGCCTAGGCTAGTCATAGTGGAAAGTAACTTAGACTACTCTAGTAACTCTATGGTTACCCTAAGAGCAAGTACTACCTCCGTCCTGGTTTACTCTTCCTATTTTGTAGTATCAAAATTTGACCATAGATTTAACTGACAAAATGTTAATGCATGTCACTAAGAACTATATCGCTGGATTCGTATTTGAACATAATTTCAAATGGTGTAATTTTTAGTGACATGCATTGGCATTTTCTTACATAAACATATGGTCAAAATTTTATACTAAATAAGAGGTAGTACAAAAGTGGGCTATAACGGCCCGCCACTATGTAGGCCAAAACACGTGCCAAATTCACTTGTGATGCATTTGGCATCGATGCCCCTCCATTGCTCACCTGGTGCCCCAATCTGGATCACCTACTTTGCTCTGGTGCCAAATTAACTCACGCAATGAAAAAACACTTGCGTGGGAGAGAGAAAGGACTGAAGCAATAAAAAACACTTGTTTGGGAGAGTGAGAGGCCGGTGTAGTTGGTTTGATTGATCTGTTTATACATGTGGGTATGTGTGCACAGCGGTGCCAACTCTCTCACATCGCAAGAGCGGTGCCAAAATCTTTTGATTTGACATCGATGCGTATTATGTGGCATACTTTTGCAAAATATGGCATCGGCCACATAGTGGAAGGCAACAAATGCCCAAGCTCTTCACGTACTCCTAGGTAAATGAGAGGAAAGAGAAAGAGAGTGAAAAGTATCACTAGCCAGCCAACCCTATCGTATGAGCGAATGATATTGGTACCTCTTGATGACACGGCAATCTTATACAGCCAGCTGCTCTAATATGTTCTCTTCTTTTGCAGATAAAAAAAGACCCAAAAGTGAAAAATGTGCTGCACTATAACAATCTCATTGAATGCCTTGACCTCCATCTTATAGAAATTGATTTGATCGACTACCGAGGCAGCACATTTGAGATTAAATTGGCCAGGTTCTTTGTTTTGGAGGCAAGTGTGCTCAAGGTAATGAGGTTTGGCGTTCTCTGGCGCAACAATGAATGGCGTGCTGATCACCGCAAGCGTCTAAGCCTAAATGACAAAGTCTCCGCAGAAGCTGAATTTGTTTTTGAAACATCAAGTGGCCAGAGACTCAAAAACTTATTTGCCCATTAGTGACTTGTCAGGGCGGTGGATTTTAGTTTGTACGATAATGCTGCATCCACCTAAAGTAACAAAAGTTCTTACGTAAACTTCCTAGTAATTCCCTCTTCGTAGGTGCAGCACTACTCCTAACATTTGTAATATCAGTTTGAAACTTGTAATATGGCCGTGTCCTATTCCTGCGTTTTCAAAATCCTGCGAATCAAACAGGTCCTGAGTTAGTGATGATGTTGTGCCTGCCATCTTTCACCAATAGCCGCCGGATCTTGATCTGACGCACACAAACCAAACTTCTCCAGTTTTGCAAAAGATGCCCGCACTTGTTCCCTATTTACAAACAACTCCTTGTCTCTCACAATCAGCCTTATCTCCTCCCCACCACATCTAGAAGGCCATGGAAAAATCTGGCGCGATGGCTGCTGCCGGCGCCGTCCACCCCCCAATCTTGGTGTTCCGTGCAATGCACGAGCATCTATGCACGGGAAATTATGTCGAACACGGCTAGTTGTAAGCAGGCTAGGTCTACAGCCATGATGATAGTGACTGCAGACGGTGAGGCTGACTATGGTATGCCGAACACGGCGCCTATACTCAGGTGTCATATCCGGCGTAGGGTCTTATCACTTCACTGTGAGGAGCAGCACATAATAATTTGACCAACGGGTAGTACAGTGCTACTACATTGGTAGTACTACTACTACTAGTTCTAGCACCACCGTCTGGATTTAGTAGTACTACCACGTCCATCTGGATTTAGTATTTGACTAGCAATATCTAGTAATGCATGTCACAAAAATGTACTTCTCCCTCTCTAAATAAATACATGGTGTGTTGTTTTATTCCTATCGGCGAGATAACTTAATGTCTTTTTGCCACTTAATAGGATTACATGCAATGAACTAACCATTGCATGTGATGTTTGGTAGTCTCAAGTCATTGAAAGCATGCACGGGCACGGAGGGGGACGCAACTTCATTGACTTACTGCACCTGCCTTTGGGTGTATGACACGTGGGCCCAACGGGTGGCTGGCCAACCTGTCATACAACCAAAGGCAGGTGCAGTAGAGGGGCGAGGAGTAGATGGCCAACACGCACGTGAATTCAACGCAGTCTGCACTTCTCATATATAGGCTCCCGCCAGTCCAATCTACAAAATCCTACGCACCTACGCACCCAAGGGCAAGAGTGATCACTCCAATCGCAAGATCAGTTGACTAGAAGCTAGACCCATGGAGGCGATGAGCGTGAGCATCAGCCGGCTGTGCCAGATGGTCCATGACGCCGTCCTGTGGCCCGGCACCGAGGAACGTCTCTAGGTAGTGCTTGAGGCCGCCAGGGCAAGGGACTGCTTGGACGACAACTTCGTCTCCTTGTTCGACGAGGTCCTCGTCGGCTTCCTCGACAAGTTCACCGTCGTCAAGAAGCTCGCGGACGACCTTGACGTATGCCTCTAGCCCACGTGCCCAGGCTCTGCGATGCCTGCCACCCTCAATGGCCTCTATGGTGACAACCTCTTCGATGCACTGGTGGCCCTGCGACTGCCCGCCGTCGCGCCGGAGAATGTCCACCTCGAGGTCGCGCTCGCCACGCAGCGCCTGGCGCAGCAAGACACCATCGACATAATCACCCACGTCTACGCGCAAATCGTCCACAAGGAGTACTACATGCAAGAGGAGGAAGATAGGATGTTGGCCTTCTTGGACTTCAGGGCAACCTTGGACGGCATTGTTCAGAAGCACGTTGAGCTTGCCGCCAACGCCGCTGCTCCTCACACGTCGGTTGGTGACCCGGTGCACTAGGGCGCGAGGATGTCGTTGATGGATCCGTATGTATCTTTATCTTTCCGTCAAATCCATGTAGTAGTATATGGTACTACTAGTAATTATCTTACCTTTCGCATCAACTTCATAATTTTCCTACGTACTCCATGCATGAACCGCGCCAGAACCAAACTTTTCATTACTCTAGGGAAAATCGTTATTTCTATCTATCGGTCGCGGCATGGAGCAGAACCAAATTTTACAAGTTACAAGTTCAAAAGGAAAAGCCTGCCGTGTTCGCGTCGCACCCCCACACGATTGGTCCGGCACGCCGCTCAAGGGGGAATGCGTGCTGTGTTGCATTTTCACTTACAAGTGGGAGCATAGTTGAGCAAACTGACTATCGGCAAACCCCCACCCCGCCCACCGCGCGATGGCTGAGCAAACAGGAGGGAGAAGAGATGGGTGTAGCACGGACTCCAAGAAAATTGGTGTCGGATGGGACTCGTGTGGGTGGCGTGTGCCGTACTGCTAGACATGAATGCTAGTTATGGCCCATGCCACCCCACTATATCGAGGTGCTGGTTACGTAGAACAAATTTCCTGGAGTCCGTGCTCAGCCCTCCTCTATCTCTCTTCTCAGCCAGCCAGCAGACGCGCGGAGCCCATCGTCTGTTTGCTCATATGCGGTCCAACATGTCAGTGAAAACGCAAGAGGACCCACTGAACCTGCACATCTTTCACCTCGACGTGCTGGTGATGAAAAACAAATCCAATAAAGATCTTCGGTGGCCGCTTTTGGAGTTACTCAAGAGTAGTAAGATTCTATTTATAGTTTAACCCAAGAAGCACATCACGTGGCTTCAACTACCACACTATTTTCTTGCATGACACGACCTGGATGCTGGATGTCCCACGTGTCGGCAAAAGGAGGAAGAACTCGACCAAATCTTCGGTTGTGCTCTCGGATTAGACTAGTTGTGCTAACTTAAATTTTATTGTGTAGAATGGATGCAAGTTTTGGTATTGGGAAGAAGAGTACAACGATATATTGATAGAGTGCAATTTAGTAGATGTTCTAGCACTTTTAGCTAGCATAGAGGCTAGAGATGAGACTAGTGCACTTGTTGATAGAATAGAGGCTAGACACGTCTACTTCTTTACACTCGAAGAAGAAAGAAGCACGCAGGATCGAGCCTCCGCAGATCAATAATGAATGCATCGAGAAGGCACTAATCCAACTTACAGGAGCAGTTATGGAAGTTGGATATCTTCTAAAATGTATTCTTGTGGTTCTTGTTTTTCTTGTCAAAATTTTGGTGATGTATTTCCATGTACCAAAAAATCATTGATGAAAAAAAGATATGTGTTTGCAAAGAAAAATGTACGCGGCCGGGATGCGTCCGCGTGTTAATCGCATGGCCACCGCATCCGAGAAATGGCCCAGACACGACCCCATTGCCCTACCCAAACGGACAGAATCCGGGCAAAACGGAGGTCCATTTGGGGTCGTGCATTGGAGTTGGCCTTACAAGTGGGACCGCAGTTGAGGAAACTGACTATCGACAAACCCCCACCTCACCCACCGCGCGATGGCTGAGTTAGAGAAATGACGAGGTTGAAGAGATTGCTGTAGCACGGACTCCAACAAATATGGTGTCAGATGGAAGTCGTGCTGGTGGCGTGTGCCGTACTCCTAGACGTGAATGCTTGTTCTGGCCCATGCCACCCTACTACTCCTACTACTTATAGTAGTAGTATCAAGGATTCGAGGTGCTGGTTACGTACAACGAATACATTAACATATGGCCCACCTCACACTGTGGCCAAATTTCCTGGAGTCTGTGCTAGGTTAAAAAGTGTTCTTTGTGAGGATGGGTGGCTGGTCTCAAGTTTAAAACTTGTTGTATTATGTACATAGACGTAGAGATAGTGCAGCATGTGAAGCTAGTACAAATAGTATACTATTGTTGATTGGCCTTATCCGATAACCTATTGCAATGCACGTACAATTGTGTATTCGGAAAATATTTTTTTGCCTCGTCGCAACACCCACTCAGAGAAGCGGCTCGAAAGCCATTCGTAAATTTAGTAAGTTTATCACAGGCATATCATTTTATTACATACAACAGGTCATCAACCCACAACGACAACGAGGATACATTATAAATACTAAAGTTTTCATCACACAACAAATAACAAGCAATGAAATGAACTTCAACTCAACCAATCCTCGGCGTTGGAAACGCTTGCTTTGAACCACAAGTGATTCTCTGGGAATGGCCAGCTACTGTCAATCTCGAGACCAACGCAGGACTGATCATCTAGGCTGAAGCGACCTACTATATCACAACCAGGGTAGGGAACCACCACAATGTCCGTCGTATAGATACAGTTGCTTCTCATAAATGGTAGTAACGTTGTGTCAACAACAGTTGGATCGCCTTTCACCATCATTGGATAGTTTTGTCCAAGGAAGAGCGAGTTTGCTCCAAGACTATCAATACTGTACCAGGGAGAAGGTGTTGGCGCTAGCACAGTAGTATCCATCCCGAATACCATGCAACGGGTGTTGGAATAGGTCTGGAGAGTGTGACCATGGGAGACAACGCCTGCTTCCTTAGTAGTAACATCAGCAGTGCGCTGTATACAGGCAAGAAGGGGTGATCCATCGGAAGTTGCCAGGCGCCACTGAGTATATGGGCCCTCCTCGTCCTCATGCTCGTGATCATCACCATCGTCATCTCCCCCTTGGTTATAATTTTTTTCAAGTATAGGTGGTGGAATGTTCACAGGACCTTGGAAACACAAGAAGAAGGTTAATTAGTAGAGAAGGGAAACTTGCTAACTCGCATGCATGTGGATGAAACAATTATAATTACGGTGGAAGACAAACGTACCGAAACTACGAGGATCCCATGCAAAAACAGTGCCACGAGTGGTGGCAGCCAACACAAGACCCTCGTATTCAATTGCATCACAGTACACATCAGTGTATAGAAACTGATTTTTGAGCAATATCCATCCAGTCGAACCATGAAGGACGGCAACAAGCTTGTCGAAGATAGCAACAACTCCATAGTTCTTGTAATTCCAAGAGCGGTTGGGAACTCGACAAATTGCTATCTTCCGTAGAAGACAGTCACCATGATCGTATTTGAACGTGCGTGGAATACCGGTGTGCTCAACCTCTGGGCAATCTGAGATTTTTGGAAGTGGAACCCTGTGACGAGTGTACACATTCATAAGTTCCCACTCGCAGTTGTACCCAATATAAACAACCCAATCTCCATTTGCGCCTGCCCAAGCCTTGCCCTCAAGCGATGGCATCTTAACATCATACGTATTATTATCAAGCGGCATCAACTTGCACAAGGCGAGGCTTCCCTCGTCCCCGCGCCAGTCAGCAGGGTCACGGCGAAGAAGATAGGGGAGATCAAACCGCTCCTGGACCCTTGGGTTCCTTGTAATGATGTTATTAGTTGAGTCAAGAATGTTCTTGAACGAACCTGCCATGCTAGCCGAGGTGATGACGTCGCACCGATCAATGAGTTCCCCCACCACGTCATCTTTCAGATCGGGGCAAGAATAACGGGGTCGTTTCCGGCTTGTTCCCTCCATGGAGAAGACGATCGAACAATGGCAGAAGGAAGGGTGAAGGCAAATGGAGGAGGGAGGAAGAGCGTGCGACAGTAGTTCCAAATCGAGAGGGAAAGGCAAAGAGTCGGTGGATGGTTGCCAGTTTGCCACGGTACACGAAGAGGCGCCCCGGCCTACACGTCCTTTCGGAAATTGTACAAAAGGACTCGTCGTCGTCTCACTGACATGATGGAACGGGACCACATGTCAACGAAACATGGTGTGTAATTTCTCGTGCAAAATGCGATCTGGCCGCGTTGGCCCGATGTGCCGCATTAGTTATCGACCTTTATTTTTTTAACATACAATCTGAGTGGATAGCTCCTGTGGTCATCACACGTGAGCGGATATATAGGTGGGCTAGGTGGGCAGGCGGCAACAATCTAAGTGCTAAAAGAGTTGATCTCGAAAAAAGAGTTGATCCAATGCTTGGTTTTGTTTGGATTTTCCAACCATGACCATTGGATAGAGTGAATCAATGGCTTACGTTCAAAGTTATTCTCATACTATATAATGGTATAGGAACGTGGAGAGATTTGGTTGATTTTATATCGCTAAATAATATAAAATATTATGAGTGCAGACGCTCCACCCCGAGGTTTGTAGCTCCTTCTCGGCCATCGGGAATCTATGTTCTTCCACTCTTTCGTTTAGGACATGAGCTTTGTTCATCCTGTTGCCGGCACGCGGGACATCTATATGCCTCCATTTTACAAAATCATACTATATGCCTCCATGACACGCGGGACATCTAGCATCAAGGTGGCGTGTCATGCAAGAAAATGGAGATGTGCAGTGCGTAAGTGAGTCGTGCACTTCGATGGCACCTAGTACTACGCAATTTTTTTCTCGATGGCACGTGAATAGTGCACGTACTCAATGACAGAGCACGGGATGGTAGCCATGGACATGGTCAGCCCTTTTTGAAGAGAGTACTAATAAATATGTAACTTTGATGTGTCCCATCAACTCGCAGAACGACGAGAATCTTGCTTACTACGCCTTCTCCCTCGCCAACGCGTGCGCGGTGGCTCGCAGCACGAGGATAAACTTTTGCTTACAAGCGGTGGACGTGCAGCAGTTCATTTGGTGTCAGATTGCCAGAAGTAGTACCATCATTATTGTTTGACTTCCGGAAGAGGAGAAGAGCCAAGCGCAAGGTCACCTACTAACCTAGTACAGTACTACTATAGCCAAAGCTGGTCCACCTTTTTAGAGCATGGTTAATTAATATAGGCGGCTCTTGCAGCGGCACATCATTTAGAGCAAGTACTCTCTTCGTAGGATCAAAGGAAGTGAAACAAAAGTTGGTGTGGATGCTAGATTGCCAATTAAAACATGATTACATAGGAAAAAAATCCTATTGCATTCTATCCTATGAATCAAACGACCAATGTAGGAAAATTATGAGGGGGGGTCTCTCCAACAGTGTTCCTCGGCTCGCACCTAGCATCACGGTGGTTGAACTTGGAGTCGTTCATCTGGTACACGTGGCATCTTAGATCTGGTACTCCAATATTAGGTTGGCTCTATGTGATGTGGCAACTTCATATACTAACCAGATGCTGGCTATACTACTACGGTACTCACACTCCAAGAAGTGACTCGAAAACCATTCATAAATTGAGTCTATGACACGCATTTGCAAATGTACCATTCATTACATACAACAAGTCATCAACACACAACAACAACGATGATACATGTTGGATTATAGATTATTTCCAACAAAACATTCTAGTAAATACTGAAGTTTTCATCACACAACAAATAACAAGCAATGAAATGAACTTCAACTCAACCAATCCTTAGCGTTGGTGTGACGCCCGGATAATCATGCTACAGTAATCCCACGTTAACGGTGCCACGTCACCCCGGTTACTATTGATAGACTCGCGTTGATTCAAAACCGATTCAAATTTGAATTCAAAATCAAGTCAAACGATAAATCTTTTCAAATATTAAAACTAAATTGTTCGGGTTGTGCCAACTAATGCATAGGTAATTATGGCAGAGAAACCACACTTTTATAAAATGTCTCAATACTCTAAAATGAGTAAAACAGTAGCAAAAACAATTATTTAAATGCTTTTAAAATAATAAACAATTACAAACTAGTATATTTAGGTGCCAAGTTAATTGTGGCAGTGGTATAATTACTATTACTAATTTAGGAGCTAACTATAGGTTTTAAAAAACTAAAACAATTTGAAAGATGAAATAATAAGAAAAGAAATTGAAAGATAAAAGAAAAACAAAAAAATCAAAAGGATAAACCCCCACCCCTTGGCCCAACTGGACCAGCCGACCCAGCAGGCCACAATGGCCGGCCCAACTGGCCCAACCGGCACCCCCTCTTACCTTATCCACCCACCCGGTGAAACCCTAACCCCCACCGACGCCCCACTCGCCCCCCCACTCCCCCACGATCCCCTTCTCCTTCCCCATCGATCTGGATCGGGATCGGCCCGATCCCGTTGCCCTCGACGCCCTGCATCCGCCCGTCGCCGTCCACCGCCGCCAGGAGCTCCGCGAGCCCCACCGGAGCCACCCCGTCGCCCCCTTGCCGTCACCATCACCTGGAGGACCACCTCGCCGGCCTGCTTCCTCCTCCCCGCCGGCCTTCCTCCACTACATCCGCGTCGACCCCGACGACCTCCTCGCCCCCCCGCTGCCCCGTCCCTACAGATCCCGGTGAGGCCACGGCCTCCACCCTCCTTCCCGTGTCCCCGCGCCGTCCGCGCCTCCCTCGGTGCGCTACCGCGCGCACACGCGCCCGCGTGCTGGAGCTCATGCTCTGGGCAGCACGCGTTCACTTCACGCCCGCTCCGGCGCCGCTCGGTGCTCCTCCCGTCCCGTCCACTCCGGCCACTGGCGGTTGGCATTGCCACGGCCGCGACCCTCCCTCTCTGGCCGTCGCTCGGGTCCGTTCCGCCCGGCCACCGCGCCCCCATCCACGGCCACGCACGGCCAAGCATTCCCCCCCGCTGCGCCCGACGCTCGCGCCCATCGGGCACCCACGGCCTCGTCCGCCTCACGTGCCCCACTGGCCGCTCGTCGGGTCCCTGAACCGCCGCCCCTTTTCCATCCCGCGGCGGTCCTGCTGCTGTGTCGCATCGGCGCGCAGCCCCGGCCTCCTTGTTGGCTGCTGATGTCACGCTGACACCATGATGACATCAGCATACACTATTCTGGATAATGTTGAATTGAATTAATTAAATAAATTTGAAAAATGATTTAAAACTTTAGAAAATCATATAAAATAAACCGTAGCTCAGATGAAAATACTTTCTACATGAAAGTTGCTCAGAACGACGAGACGAATCCGGATACGCAGCCCGTTCGTCCACCACACATCCCTAGCATAGCAAACATGCAACTTTCCCCCGCCGGTTCATCTGTCCGAAAACGCGAAACACCGGGAATACTTTCCCGGATGTTTTCCCCCTTCGCCGGTACCACCTCCTTCCGCGTTAGGGCACACCTAGCACCGCGCATTGTCTTGTCATGCACCGTCATGCTTATGTTTGCATTATATTTATTGTTTCTTCCCCCTCTTCTCTCGTTAGACACCGAGACCGACGCCGCTGCTACCCAGCACGACTACGGTGTTGACAACCCCTCCTTCTTGGCTGAGCTTCCAGGCAAGCCCCCCCTTGATCACCAGATATCGCCTATTCTTCTCTATACTGCTTGCATTAGAGTAGTGTAGCATGTTACTGATTTCGGTTAATCCTATTCTGCTGCATAGCCTGTTATTGTTGCTACAGTTGTTACCCTTACCTGCTATCTTACTGCTTAGTATAGGATGCTAGTGTTCCATCAGTGGCCCTACACTCTTGTCCATCTGCCATGCTATACTACTGGATCGTGATCACTTCGGGAGGTGATCATGGGTATATACCATATACTTTATATACATGACACATGTGGTGACTAAAGTCGGGTCGGCTCGTTGAGTACCCGCAAGTGATTCTGATGAGGGGGCTGAAAGGACAGGTGGCTCCATCCCGGTAGAGGTGGGCCTGGGTTCCTGACGGCCCCCGACTGTTACTTTGTGGTGGAGCGACAGGGCAGGTTGAGACCACCTAGGAGAGAGGTGGGCCTGGCCCTGGTCGGCGTTCGCGGATACTTAACACGCTTAACGAGATCTTCGTATTTGATCTGAGTCTGGCCATTTGGTCTATACGCACTAACCAACTACGCGGGAACAGTTATGGGCACTCGACGTCGTGGTATCAGCCGAAGCTCTTCTTGACGTCAGCGACGGAGCGGCGCGCGCCGGATTGGACTGGAACGCCTGCTAGGCTAGGTCTGCTTCCGGCCGCGTACGCAACGTGCAGGTGTGCAATGGGCGATGGGCCCAGACCCCTGTGTGCATAGGATTTAGACCGCGCGTGTTGACCTCTCTGTTGAGCCTAGGTGGGGCTGCGACGTGTTGATCTTCCGCGGCCGGGCATGACCCAGAAAAGTGTGTCCGGCCAAATGGGATCGAGCGTGTTGGGTTATGTGGTGCACCCCTGCAAGGAAGTTTATCTTTTCGAATAGTCGTGTCCCTCGGTAAAAGGACAACCTGGAGTTGTACCTTGACCTTATGACAACTAGAACTGGATACTTAATAAAACACCCCCTTCCAAGTGCCAGATATAACCCGGTGATCGCTCTCTTACAGGGCGACGAGGAGGGGATCTCCGGGTAGGTTTATGCTATGCGATGCTACTTGGTGAACTTACCATCTACTCTCTTCTACATGCTGCAAGATGGAGGTGGCCAGAAGCGTAGTCTTCGACAGGATTAGCTATCCCCCTCTTATTCTGGCATTCTGCAGTTCAGTCCACTGATATGGCCCTTTACACATATACCCATGCATATGTAGTGTAGCTCCTTGCTTGCGAGTACTTTGGATGAGTACTCACGGTTGCTTTTCTCCCTCTTTTCCCCTTTCTATACCTGATTGTCGCAACCAGATGCGGGAGTCCAGGAGCTAGAGATCCCGAGGATGATTCTACATGGAGTTCGGCTTCGAGGAGTAGTTAGGAGGTCCCAGGCAGGAGGCCTTGCCTTTTCGATCGTTGCTACTTTTGTGCTAGCCTTCTTAAGGCAAACTTGTTTAACTTATGTCTGTACTCAGATATTGTTGCTTCCGCTGACTCGTCTATGATCGAGCACTTGTATTCGAGCCCTCGAGGCCCCTGGCTTGTATTATGATGCTTGTATGACTTATTTATGTTTTAGAGTTGTGTTGTGATATCTTCCCGTGAGTCCCTGATCTTGATCGTACACGTTTGCGTGCATGATTAGTGTACGGTCGAATCGGGGGCATCACAAGTTGGTATCAGAGCCGACTGCCTGTAGGAATCCCCCTTTCCAACTCCTTGGCCGAAGTCGAGTCTAGTCATTGAAGAACTTTTACTAACATGGCTGTGTGGCTTATGGGCCCACATCGCCATTGGGTGGTATTAGGATCTTTTACTCCTTGTCTATACTCTGGGACTCTGACCTCTCTTCTATTCGGGTAAGTGGAATTTTGCTAAATTTAACATTAGGATCTCGTTATCACTTTCACCCGCAGAGCCCCTTATTACTGATGATCGTCTGCTGCACGTGAAGACCCTGAAGATACTCTCCGCTGATAACCCGAGAACTTGTGTTCATCGCTTTTGCAATTCCCTTTCATCGATAAACTCCTATGGATAACCGCGTATACTCGCCATTCATACAATGTTTTCCAGTTGATCTTGTTATTACAAGATACCCTGAAATTATCTCTGTTGTTTCGAGAATCCTTGAGCTTACTACCTTGCTGTTCTTTGTCACCTGAATACCCCTATGTATAATTCTCGCACTTACCAAGTATCCGCTCATCCCCAGTTGATTCAAGTATTTCACAAAAGTGTTCAAAATACCATTCGATCTTCCGAAAATCCTCAGGAGCCTTTTTGCTCTTGAAATTCTTGCTTGCTTTCATTATGGTTAATCCCATAAGTATAGTAATCTTATTGGCAGCCCTTGTCACTATCATTTTGAGTCCATTGATTCAATATGTTGCGAATGCTCGCAATCCCCAATCAGATCCTAGATTTCATCCTTTCGGCTAAGACGTCAGATTAAGCATGAGCTGGATCTCGACTAATCAAATGGTTGTCGAGTTTACCCCTAAGCTTACACAACTTATCCATACTTAATCAGAGCGTTGCTTCTGATCCTTTGATTTGGAAATCATAATTCATTTGCATTTGAGCTTTGGATTAGTTAGTTGTTTCTATAAATTGATGCCTTTGCATTCTTTTTCCTTCTGATTGAGTACCGATACTCACCTTAGATTCCTTGTGGTCTGCGAGACCAATTGCTTGGTTAATATCCGACAGTGTCCTTCATATCCAATAACCTTGAGAGATTCTCCCCTGATACCTAATGCCTTTGGTAAATTGTGTCTTCTGCCTTTGGCAAGTAATATCCTATGCCTTTGTCAACCATGCTCTGCTTCGAGCATGTCTTAATTGATCCTAAAGATCATGGTATATGTCCTAAGATACCCCGATGGGTTGAACCTATGCCTTCCTTAATCTGTGTGAACTCGAAAGTTTTCACGGGTCATACTCCTCTGGTAATTCACCAGGTAGGTTTTGACACTGAAATCATTTTTATCTAAAGCAGTGAATGAAAGGTTATGCATTGGAGAAGTGGGAGTCGACCTTGAACTTTATGTTCATGCCCATGGACACGATGTAGCTCCTATCATTAAAGCTTCTCTTAAATTAATTATTCCTTTGGTATAAGTTCATCTTATATCTGGGATCTGGCCTTTTGCAATCGTGGTTTCGACCACGTTCTCCTTTAAATACCATTTCTCGTGCAAGTTTAAGCACTTGTCTTCTGTAGAGTAATACCCCAGTCCAACCTCTACTTTGATTTGTCGTCGAGTATTACCCCCCTGGTATCTCAAGATTATCACGGAACTGCATAACTTCTTATGAGTTCTTCATCAAGTGCTACATTCTCATTGATTCCAATTTTTCACGGGTTCTGACTTATTAAACACTCAAAGACACCGATAACTGACTCGAGTCCGCATCCGATTAAGCAACTCTTGGTAACCTTCATTATTTACGAGTTTGAACTCAATCACGTCATTCCTAGCCTACTTGTCTATATCATTATCGTGCTAAATTTTAACCGTGCTACATGGTCCTTCTTCCCGGAGCACAATTTTTGACGATGAGCTAAGCTTACATCGATCTTCCTCATCATATCATTTCGCTTTGAATAACAATACTTGATTCCAAGTTTGTGTCGTACCCTTGGTTCCATTAAACCTGTCGCTTCGTCTTTCATTTGACTTGATGTCATCGCCGATCGATTACATCTTCATGAAATCTCTCGACACATGTGACGTGATCATCATCAGCATTCTGAGCTCTTTCAGGATATCAATTTAGTTCATGATGAGAAATACCATCCTTGCCTCGATGATTTGTGTTATCATCGACCAGTTTATTGTCTTCCCTCCAACACAAACTTGCTCGTGTTTTGTGTTATACCTTGAGACCCGTGCTATCCAGCAATTATTCTTCTTTACCTTGCAGTATTACCATCTTTTATGTCAAGAATGTCGTGAGAATTTCACCACCTCTTATGACATCTTGATACAGGTGATACTTCTTGTCATATCCGTTCATTCCTTGGTCCCCGTGTTGTTTCTAAACGAAATACCGACAATTGAACTATGATGTGCGACTTCAAAACTTCTAGCAACCCTATTGCTTTGAAGTTAATGGTCGATATTTCATTCTTAGACCATTGGCTATCGAACCACCATTCTAACATTGATCATGCTACTTAAGCCCATATTTCAGGTGCACCTTTCAACCAATGTGTAACTGTGTATGTCTTCCTCGAGCATACATCATTATATCATTTGCACTGACTAATGTTATCTCCTTGTTCACTTAATTGTGGAAACCCATCTTTTGGAAGTCTCAATGAATTGTCGCCGAGTTCATCAGCTACCACCTTTTCCCTTCATTGGTTTAATGATGAGCTTTTGTTTCGGAACCCGCTTTCGTAGTAATTTTCCCGAGAATCTTACAATGTCGTCTCGTCAATTTGTTTTGCACCTTTTCTTCTCAGGCATCCTGAGTCTGAGGTATCCTAACACCAATCAGATCTGAATCTCGGTCAGATATGATGGTTGGAACATATTTCCAAGAGTTATAACGTTGGTCTTTATACAACCCGGTAAGGTGGTGTCTTTGCTTAGCACCCCTAGCCAGAGGACCTTTTGTTATAATTTCCTTTTTAGCAAGGTTAACCATTCTTCCATGAGGAAATTGAAAGACTTATTCTATATGTTGTTCCTGATGAATCCTTTTTGTATCCAAGTCCGACCTTTGCTTGAAGACCATGTCAATGCTATCTCGAAGCATGTCTGTGGTACTCCGATTTTCAACAAGAACACTTATCCCAATGCTAACTGTTTCTTGCTCAACTATCCAAACACCGTTGTATGGGTAATGTCATGAAAAATTTTCTCCCCCTACCTAGAGGGTTTTCTACATTATAACCTGTCATGGATATCTTGCCCCGCTTGTCCTTGGGAAGGATATACCCTTGAAATATGTGTTTAAACACATTTTCCTTTCCATGTTCTGTTTACTCTGATAATCATATTTTCCTTTCCATTGTTTTGTTTAACCTTTCTTGTAATCTGACTTAGCTGAGCAGAGATAAATCCCTGCTTAGTTGAGCACCTCGTTGTACTACTCTCTCAGTAGACCCTGTTACTATTGTTGATGACATTCCGGTATCCACCGATGGAAGAGAACTTGCCTATTGGTCCACCTCGTTTCAACGAGCAGGAAAATGGTTCTCTTCGTCCCTTGCCCTTGGTACCGACGATGTTGCTGACAGATAACTGACAGGCTATCCTCTGACATGCCTTGCTTACATGATCATGCAAGACGTCACCCCTCTTCCTACTTTTAACCCACGTGGTGGGTCCATAACCCACAGTTCCACAGGATCGAAAACCTGACTCTCCTGTACACCACTGGTTCCCAAGGTTGTTCCTCGCGCGTGACATCGTATATAATTCACGACCACCTTCCGAGGGATCATCAATTCTGGTATCAAACACAATACTTATCCCCGTTGCTTTGAACCCCTTTCATGCCCTGTTTCAGGCATCGAACGATTGCCTATCCGGTCGAAACCTCTCGTGATACCTTCTTACTTTGCTCTCGATGTGTTTCATTTGTTCAACTCGAGAGATACTCATGTGTTCATTCTTGGGATACCCCAGAGGATTTTCCCTTATAACATCCTATCGTTGTAGAGCTGCCCCTTACCTATTCGTAAGTACGATGGAGTTTCAAAAGGTAGGATGACGGCTTCATCATGATGACCTGGAGCAGGGAAATGAAGACATCAAAGTAATGGATCGACCTCTTCGAGAAGAGCAACCAAGACCAAGAAGAATCGTTAGAATTTCGTAACCTATTCTTCCCCCTTACCACCCTCTTAAATCTCGGGACGAGATTTCTTGTAGTGCAGGAGAATTGTGACGCCCGGATAATCATGCTACAGTAATCCCACGTTAACGGTGCCACGTCACCCCGGTTACTGTTGATAGACTCGCGTTGATTCGAAACCGATTCAAATTTAAATTGAAAATCAAGTCAAATGATAAAGCTTTTCAAATATTAAAACTAAATTGTTCGGGTTGTGCCAACTAATGCATAGGTAATTATGGCAGAGAAACCACACTTTTATAAAATGTCTCAATACTCTAAAATGAGTAAAACAGTAGCAAAAACAATTATTTAAATGCTTTTAAAATAATAAACAATTACAAACTATTATATTTAGGTGCCAAGTTAATTGTGGCAGTGGTATAATTACTATTACTAATTTAGGAGCTAACTATAGGTTTTACAAAACTAAAACAATTTGAAAGATGAAATAAACAGAAAAGAAATTGAAAGATAAAAGAAAAACAAAAAATCAAAAGGATAAACCCCCACCCCCTGGCCCAACTGGACCAGCCGACCCAGCAGGCCACAATGGCCGGCCCAACTGGCCCAACCGGCCACCCCCTCTTACCTTATCCACCCACCCGGTGAAACCCTAACCCCCACCGACGCCCCACTCGCCCCCACTCCCCCATGATCCCCTTCTCCTTCCCCATCGATCTAGATCGGGATCGGCCCAATCCCGTTGCCCTCGACGCCCTGCGCCCACCCGTCGCCGT